>NC_052154.1:0-81921 GCF_902713615.1 Scyliorhinus canicula | reverse complement strand
GGAGGCCCAGGAATGTTTCATGTTGGTGCGAATTCTCATTGCTGGAGACCGCTGCGACCTGTCGGAAAACCCTGCCAGACGCAGGCTTGAACTTCATTTGCATCCCGCTAATGGGATTCAGATGAAGGCTCAACCACCCAAATCGGATTCTCCATGATGTCGGCATATAAATTTGGACATTCTGAATTCTCCCTCTGTGTACCTGAACAGGTGCCGGAATGTGGCGATTAGGGGCTTTTTCCAGTAACTCATTGCAGTGTTAATGTAAGCTTACTCGTGACAATAAAGGAATTATTATTAGAATACATGCGTGTGGTGAAACACCATTTGGGATACCATTGGGACTCATCTGAACGATGCCCTTGGGCAGTCCCAGAGTTCAGGACTGGAGGCTGCCAGCAACTCTGGACCCCTGGATCACCACCACGCAGTGGGTGGGGGAGCCTCTGAAAGTGGACCTTTCAGATTAGTTATCCTGGAGCAGTCCATTCCAGCCTCAGAATGTTCTTGGAGATCCATTAACATGGCACCTGGATATAACAGCAGAACTAGATGCCATTTGGCCTGCCCCACCATTGAATACGGCATAAAACACCAGATGAGCATAATTAACGAGGTTGGGCTGGAAGATTTTGGCACGTTTCCCTCTGGCCGCTCCAGCAGGATATTCCTGTCCCTTCCACCGGGATGTAGCCTCAAAATAGGAGAATTCTGCACCCTCCTCTTTGCTTCTTTCATTCATCTTTCAATTTCCTCTGTACCTTCTGCAGTGACCTTGTTCTCGATTGTGTTATCACCCGACTTTTACATATGCACCCTTTTTTCGGCTTCATTTACTCTCTATCTCTTTTGTCAATCCAGGGGACTTCTGATTTGTTCTGCCTGGAGCCCTACAACCACCGACAATCTTGAATTCTCTTTTATTTGTTAATACAATCCATCAAGTGGTCTGCCACCTGCTCACCTTCTGTTATATCTCCTCTGATAAGAGAAGAAATTTAATCATTAATCATTCAAGCTACTTTTCTTCCTCAATGAGATTCCCCAACCTTCTCTTTGGAGTTGTACCAATTTAACAGCTGAGAATTTCCCTCTGGGACTAGAGGGAGGGTAACTATTCTACCTGCATTCCCTGGCAGTGTACAATGTGGGGATGTTGTGACCTTGACACTTCCACCTAATATCTGTCCTTGGCAAAGCCACACTGGAGCTCACATCAGTCATAGTTGCCCTGCCCAATGCCATGTGGTCTGTGCAGTGTTAGGCCCCAGTATCAAAAACATTGCTGTCATTGTGCGACTTCTTTCTCTGGTCATTTCACTTGCCATCAAGCCATCAGACCATAAGACATAGGAACAGAATTAGGCCATTCAGTCCATCGAGTCTGCTCACCATTCAATCATAGCTGATACGTTTCTCATTCCCATTCTCCTGCCTTCTCCCCATAACCCCTGATACCCCTTATTAATCAAGAACCTATCTATCTCTGTCTTAAAGACACTCAGTGATTTGGCCTCCACAGCCTTCTGCGGCAAAGAGTTCTACAGATTCACCACCATCTGGCTGAAGAAATTCCTCCTCATCTCTGTTTTAAAGGATCGTCCCTTTAGTCTGAGGCTGTGGCCTCGAGTATCAGGGCCGATACCAATGTATTTGAAGATGAAAGAGAAATGCTGGAAAATCTCAGCGGGTCTGGCAGCATCTGTAGGGAGAGAAAAGAGCTAACGTTTGAGTCCGATGACTCTTTGTCAAAGCAGTGACTTATGCTTTGACAAAGAGTCATCGGACTCGAAACGTTAGCTCTTTTCTCCCTACAGATGCTGCTAGACTTGCTGAGATTTTCCAGCATTTTCTCTTTCGTTTCAGATTCCAGCATCCGCAGTAATTTCTTTTATCCAATGTATTTAAAGACCTGAGCCCTGAGCATGAAATTAACCTGTTGGAGAGGGAGAGTCCCATTGAAGGATAGCAGGATTCTGGGTCTAAATGTCTCCTTCAGCCTCACTGTAGAATTATTTTGAGTCCTGAGCTGAAGGAAATGGAGTTACCGTGGCAGGAAGACAGAAAACTGACTGTTCCGCATCATCCGTTCAGTGAAGTCAATGTCGCTCCTCGAATTCTGGAAACTCATCCATATCAATTCCAACCTGACAACAAAAATTATAAATGAGAATCAGAGATGATAAAATGACAATTTAGATTCTAAAGCTTTCGTCAAGATACAGTTCCACCCACTCACCATCAGGTAATGGCTCCACAGGGGTCTGATTGCTGTAAGCCAGGAACCATTGACAGGGCATCAAAACACAGATCTGCATTGGACTGAGGAAAGAAAAGTTACAATTGGTCCAGCCTTAATTCCAACTTTAATCATTTCTTGGCTAATGGTAAAATTCTTGGTAGTGTGGATGAGCAGAGGGATCTCGGTGTCCATGTACATAGATCCCTGAAAGTTGCCACCCAGGTTGATAGGGTTGTGAAGAAGGCCTATGGTGTGTTGGCCTTTATTGGTAGAGGGATTGAGTTCCGGAGCCATGAGGTCATGTTGCAGCTGTACAAAACTCTGGTACGGGCGCATTTGGAGTATTGCGTACAGTTCTGGTCGCCTCATTATAGGAAGGACGTGGAAGCTTTGGAACGGGTGCAGAGGAGATTTACCAGGATGTTGCCTGGTATGGAGGGAAAATCTTATGAGGAAAGGCTGATGGACTTGAGGTTGTTTCGTTAGAGAGAAGGTTAAGAGGTGACTTAATAGAGGCATACAAAATGATCAGAGGGTTAGATAGGGTGGACCAGTGAGAGCCTTCTCCCGCGGATGGAGGTGGCTAGCATGAGGGGACATAGCCTTAAATTGAGGGGTAATAGATATAGGACAGAGGTCAGAGGTAGGTTTTTTACGCAAAGAGTGGTGAGGCCGTGGAATGCCCTGCCTGCAACAGTAGTGAACTCGGCAACATTGAGGGCATTTAAAAGTTTATTGGATAAGCATATGGATGATAAGGGAATAGTGTAGGTTAGATGGCCTTTAGTTTTTGACTTCCCATGTCGGTGCAACATCGTGGGCCGAAGGGCCTGTACTGCGCTGTATCGTTCTATGTACTTGTCCAATTACCATTCATCGCTTTGTCCAAATAAATGTTCATACTTTGATTGCTCACCAACATTTTGAGAAACACTCAGCCCAAACTGTCATTCTGATATGCCTTTGCCATGTTTTAGTTCTTGTTCCTGCATTACTTTCTCTAGACTCCTGTGCCCTCAATCCTGAATTCACCCACATTTCCTTCTCACTCCTGGACTCTGACTCTTCCAGCTCTGGACAGAGGCATTTTGAAAGAAAGAAACTTTCCAACCTAAGGAGGTGGTTACCTGACAGTATGCCGTGTTATCCCCGTCACCAGTTTTTGGAGCTCACAAGGAGTATAAACTGAGTTTAATTCATAGAATTTACAGTGCAGAAGGAGGCCATTCGGCCCATCAAGTCTGCACCGGCTCTTGGAAAGAGCACACTACCCAAGGTCAACACCTCCCCCTATCCCAATAACCAGTAACCCCCACCCAACACTAAGGGCAATTTTGTACACTAAGGGCATTTTGTACACTAAGGGCAATTTATCATGGCCAATCCACCTAACCTGCACATCTTTGGACTGTGGGAGGAACCGAGCACCCGGAGGAAACCCACGCACACACGGGGAGGATGTGCAGACTCCGCACAGACAGTGACCCAAGCCGGAATTGAACCTGGGACCCTGGAGCTGTGAAGCCATTGTGCTACCACAATGCTACCGTGCTGCCCAAATTAAGAAGGGTAGCACGGATAATCCAGGAAACTACAGGCCAGTGAGCCTTACATCAGTGGTAGGGAAATTACTGGAGAGAATTCTTCAAGACAGGATCTACTCCCATTTGGAAGCAAATGGACGTATTAGTGAGAGGGAGCATGGTTTTGTGAAGGGGAGGTCGTGTCTCACTAACTTGATAAGAGTTTTCGAAGAGGTCACAAAGGTGATTGATGCAGGTAGGGCAGTGGATGTTGTCTATATGGACTTCAGTAAGGCCTTTGACAAGGTCCCTCATGGTAGACTGGTACAAAAGGTGAAGTCACACGGGATGAGTGGTGAGCTGGCAAGTTGGATACAGAAGTGGCTCGGTCATAGAAGGCAGAGAGTAGCAATGGAAGGGTGCTTTTCTAATTGGAGGGCTGTGACTAGTGGTGTTCTGCAGAGATCAGTGCTTGGGACCTTTCCTGTTCGTAGTATATATAAATGATTTTGGAGGAAAATGTAACTGGTCTGATTAGTAAGTTTGCAGAGAACACAAAGGTTGGTGGAATTGCGGATAGCGATGAGGACTGTCAGAGGATACAGCAGGATTTAGATTGTTTGGAGACTTGGGCGAGAGATGGCAGATGGAGTTTAATCCAGACAATGTGAGGTAATGCATTTTAGAAGGTCCTAATGCAGATGGGGAATATACAGTGAATGGTAGAACCCTCAAGAGTACTGAAAGTCAGAGAGTCTAGGTGTACAGTCCACAGGTCACTGAAAGGGGCAACACAGGTGGAGAGGTAGTCAAGAAGGCATACGGCAGGCTTGCCTTCATTGGCCGGGGCATTGAGTATAAGAATTGGCAAGTCATGTTGCAGCTGTATAGAACCTTAGTTAGGCCACACTTGGAGTAGTGTTCAATTCTGGTCGCCACACTACCAGAAGGATGTGTAGGCTTTAGAGAGGGTGCAGAAGAGATTTGCCAGGATGTTGCCTGGTATGGAGGGCATTAGCTATGAGGAGAGGTTGAATAAACTCGGTTTGTTCCCACTGGAACGACGAAGGTTGAGGGGTGACCTGATAGAGGTCTACAAAATTATGAGGGGCATAGACAGAGTGGATAGTCAGAGACTTTTTCCTAGGGTAGAGGGGTCAATTACTAGGGGGCATAGGTTTAAGGTGCGAGGGGCAAGGTTTTAGAGGGATGTACGAGGCAAGTTTTTTACACAGAGGGTAGTGGGTGCCTGGAACTCGCTGCCGGAGGAGGTGGTGGAAGCAGGGCCGATAGTGACATTTAAGGGGCATCTTGACAAATACATGAATAGGATGGGAATAGAGGGATACGGACCTAGGAAGTGTAGAAGATTGTAGTTTAGTCGGGCAGCATGGTCGGCACGGGCTTGGAGGGCCGAATGGCCTGTTCCTATGCTGTACTTTTCTTTGTTCTTTGTTCTTTGAATTTTGGTTTATTGTAACTTAAAGGTATTTACATCAGACCCCAGCCGTGTCTGTGTGTCCGTTCAATCCTTGACCAATTTTAAACCGTGTTCAATCTCGGCTCCTTAGCGGGGGAGCTGGTATTTGGCGAGACTCACGGGGGATGGTGATTGCTCCCATCCAGTAAGTCTCATGCAGGTTATAACAAATCATTAAAGGTATCAGAAGCTATTTAGAGCGTAGTTAGCAAAGCATCTGGGATTTTGGGCTTCATAAATAGAGACATTGAGCAGAAAAACGGGGAGCTACTCTGAACCTTTAGAAAGTTCTACTTCGATTGCAATGATAGAGTATTGTATCCAGTTCTGGCCACAGCATTTTCTGTGCGGAATTCTCCAACCCTTCCCACCAGCAGAATTTCCGGTCTTACCAAAGTTGAGCCCCACAGTGGGTTCCCCGATGGTGAACCTGGCAAAGAATGTGAACCAGCATCAAATCTGGCAGGATCGGCAGATTCCGCAAGCCATCTCTACCATGAGAAACTCCACCTGCGAAGATTGCCAGTGCCTTTGAGAGGGTGCAGAGCAGATTTACCAGAATGGTTCCAGGGATGAGGGATTGTAGTTTGGGGGAAGCTGGGGTTGTTCTCCTTGGGGCAAAGCAGATTAAGGGGAGATTTGGTAGAGGTGTACAAGATAATGACAGGCTCAGACAAAGAAAAACGGTTTCCAAAAACTGATGGTTCAAGATTTGGTGGAAGAGAAACAGTGAGAATGTGGAAGAAAATGTTTTTAATGCAGTGAGTGGTAATCACTGGGAAGCCCGTTGCCCACTAGGATGGGGTAAGTGGAAATGCTCAACCACCTTGCCAAGAAATTGAATGTGCATTTGAATGAGTGCCTTAGAATCATAGAATCCCTACAGTGCAGAAGGAGGCCATTCGGCCCATCGATTCTGCACGGACCTGTGGAAAGAGTACCCTACCTAGGCTCACGCCTCCACCCTATCCCCGTAACCCCACCTAACCTTTTGGACACTTGAGGACAATTTAGAATGGCTAATCCACCTAACCTGCACATCTTTGGACTGTGGGAGGAAACCGGAGCACCCGGACAAAACCCACGCAGACACGGGGAGAACATGCAGGCTCCACACTTCAGTCACCCAAGGCCAGAATTGAACCTGGGTCGCCGGCGCCGTGAGGCAGCAGTGCTAACCACTGTGTTTCCGTGCCCCCCGGTGCTGTGATGCAACAGTGCTAACCATTGTGTCACCGTGCCGTCTGGTGCTGTGAGGCAGCAGTGCTAACTATTGCGCTATGGTGCTGGGCCATTTAACAGTCAACACCATTGCTGTGGATCTGGAGTCACATATAGACCAGTCCAGGTGAGGATGGCTGATTGGCAGATTTCCCAGGTGGATTTTTGTGACAGTCGACAATGATTTCATGGTCATCTTTTGACTTTTAATTCCAGATTTATTAAAATTTAATTAAAATTTCTCCATCTGTCATGGTGGATTCGAACCCAGGTCCCCAGACGATTACCCTGGGTCTCTGGATTATTAGCTTAGTGACAATATTGCACAGCACCACCTCCCCACCACTACACAGCTGCATTTACACAGCTGCAGAAATACTGGGCAATTGGACTGACTGGATTGTTCTACAGACAGACAACATGGTCTCAATAGGCTGAATTCCTTGCTTCTGTGCAGGAATGACTCTAACCAGAGATTGTCCAGAGTCCAGTGAGAGTGTGCAGCACAGCATTACCTTCAGGAAGCTGATGGTTCCAGCATAAAACTCTTTAGTTGTTTTTTTCAGAATATTTTCCAGTGCTCCTTGTACAATTGTACATGGGCCAAGTATCCTTTGGCTCAGAGAGACCAGGCCAGCTCGGATCTGAAGGAACAAATTATTGGTTTAGTTTGTGTCAGAGAGTATGGTCCATGTTCCATAAAAAAGCAAAGGCTAATGAAAACATTAATTGTTTCTCTGGGTGTTGGGATAAGGCCCACTGTGAATAAACTCCTGTGTTACCGTCAAGATGGGTAAATATGATTACAAAACAGACTGGAGGAGTTGAATTATCAGGTCTTCTATTTGAACATTAAACACTAACTCCCCTCTTCTCCTAATCCTATTATTCCCATCTACTCAATCCATCTCTCTGGTCTAATTTAGATAAATGTTAACAGATTTTGCCTTAACCAGACGGCGTGCTCTCCAGTTTCACTCCAGGTCGCCAAAAGACTTTCCATAATCTTCTAATGTTCTCTGGTTACGTGCAAGATGAAAGCGAATTGAGGAGTGGAGAAGGAGTATTGAGGGGAGAAAATGTATTCATTAATGGGAAGTGAGCGTCGCTGGCTAGACTAGTATTTATTGTCCATCTCTCATTGCCCTTGGAAGGATGGTGGGGATCCATCTTCTTGAACCTCTGGAGTTTATGTAGGTTTTCTCAAGGTGTTGTTATGGAGGGAGTTCCAGGATTTTGACCAGTGATAATAAAGGAACCATAAGACCATAAGACATAGAAGCAGAATTAGGCCACTCGGCTAATCGAGTCTGCTCCGCTATTCAATCATGGCTGATATTTTTCTCATACTCATTCTCCTGCCTTCTTCCCATAACCCCTGATCCCCTTATTAATCAAGAACCTATCTTAAAGACACTCGGTGATTTGGTCTCCACAGCCTTCTGCGGCAAAGAGTTCCACAGATTCACCACCCTCTGGCTGAAGAAATTCCTCCTCATCTCTGTTTTAAAGGATCATCCCTTCAGCCTGAGATTGTGTCCTCTGCTTCTAGTTTCAATAAGATCCCCCCTCATCCTTCTAAACTCCAACGAGTACCAACACAGAGTCCTCAACCGTTCTTAATATGACAAACTCTTCATTCCGGAGATCATTCTTGTGAACCTCCTCTGGACCGTTTCCAAGGCCTGCAACCGTGAGAATGGTTTCAAGTCAGGTGTTGTGTGGCTTGGAGGGTTTAGTAACTTGAGGAAGCAGGTGAAAATTGAACATTAATTTATTTTAACTATACACAATGGTCTGCGTAAAGGAGCATCTCGCTCTCAGTTTGCTAGGAGGATTAAACTGTCACGACTCTGCTTTGGGCTAGCTTTTATATCACTGCATAATGAACCCCAGGCAGGTGGCTTCCACTCCCTATCTGGATAGCTTGTACTCCGCGAGTTCATGGGGAGATCAATAATGGTTTCCCAATGGTCCTCATAGGGGTTACAACAACCCTCCCCACCAAAGTCCGAAACTCCCCCTTCAACCATCAATGGCGGGGGCCTTCTGCGCCGTTTTGCCCACAGCAGTACTTCTGCCCGCGGTGACTGAGGGTCGCGGGAGTGTAGCGGTTCGCTGATCGCCATTTCCTGGCTGGCCACCGAAGTGAGACGCCTGGGGCCCCGGTCCGTGATACGTCGTCGCCTTCTGGAATGGGTTCCTCTGCCTCCATGTCGGACTCGGAGTCATCTTCCTCCTGCTGGATTTGGCAATGTGACCAGGGCACCTGGGATCCCGGGCTGAGGGGCGGTTCGAGGTGTGGCAGAGATGCCAATGTTGTCGTTCAGTCATCGAGAAGTTTGGGTTCCCACTTCAGCAGGCGGTCCAAATGCTTGCGGTGGACCTTCCCCTAAACACGGACCTTATAAGACGCAGGACCCGTTTGCTGGGGAAGCCACAACTCTCCATCCCCACAATTGCAGCACAGACAGCATCCTCTTATGTTGTGCCTCTACTTTGCCACCGAGACTCGGGAATGTGAAACTTAGCTGAATTCGGAGTCTGCGGCCCATCAACAGCTCTGCAGAGATGTTGTCACAAGGGGCGTTGTGCAACAATTTCAAAAGAACCCCACCAACTGCATATCCATAGACCCTGCGGATAGTTTCTTTAAGCCCATTCTGCAAAACCATTGGAGGAGGGATGGATTAGTCCAAATACTGGTCCTCTTCACAATACCGACCAGTTCCTCACTAGCATCCAATTATCCTTCAGCAGAACCTCAGGGATTTTGTGGGTGCTTACAATTCCCCAGAGCTTCTCTAACATGGCCCTGGACATTGTGGGGGCCATCTTGCACACCTCCAGCCACTTTGAGTGGGCATCCATGACCACAAGGAACATAGAACCCAGGAACAGTCCTGCAAAATCTGCGTGGAGGTGCACCCATGGACATCCCAGCCTTTCCCAGTGAGTCTTACCCACTCAATGTCCCCATTGATGCCTGACCATCAGACATAACTGTGGGCCAACATTTTAGAGGCACCCAGATGGCCACTGTGAAGGTCTTAGCAGGGCATCTTCTCCTTTGTGATGGCCACTACACTCACCTGTACCCCCTGATTCTCCTGGAACTCTGGCATCCCACTGGTGTCTTCCACCGTGAAGACTGATGCAAAATAACTATTCAGTTCCTCTGCCATTTCTTTGTTTCCTATTATTACTTCTCCAGCCACATTTTCCAGTGGTCCAATGTCTATTTTTGCCTCTCTCTTACCTTTTATATATCAAAAGTTCTCTTCTTATTTCATCTTCTCCCCCCCTTATTGCTTTTTTAGTTGTCCTCTGCTCTGTTTTAAAGGCTTCCCAATCCTCTGGCTTCCCACTAATCCACGCCACTTTGTTTGCTTTTACTTTTGCTCTAATGCTGTCTTTGACTTCCCTCGTCAGCCATAGATGCCTTGTCCTCTCCTTAGTATTTTCCACCTCCTCAGGATGAATTTCTGTTGTGCCTCACAAATAACCCCCACTGTCTTCCTTTTTCCAAACAACTATTTAGTATTTTAGTGATGATCTTATACTTATTGCTGCTGTCTTACAGTAGTTTAAGACAAGGCTTATGCCTGATTCCTAATAATAATTCTTACTGAGCCTCAACTTCTGATTTATTAGATTTCCAGCCAGCTGTTTTTTGTGAGGGCCACAAAGAATTCAGCACAAATTTGTAGAGTCAAACAGAAAGTAACTTTATTGCCAACAATACCTGCCATTCACCACTGATTCCTTCTCTAGCCAGTACCACACTGGCCATCTCTATTGATACAGCTGCACTGCTAATGATTTTATCCCCCCCCCCCCCCCCCCCCCCCCCCCCCCCCCTTGACCCCGCCCAGGCCCCGCCCCTCCTCATTCATTGGGGGAGCTCATATTCCTCAATGAACATGGGGTAACCAATTATCCCCAGCCAATAGGATCTGGACAGGTTATCACACATTCTCTGTTGACTGGTCACTTTCTTCACCCTAACTCCTAGCACCTATTGTTTACTGATTTTTTAGTTTACTGATAACTCTCACCAATTGATCAGCCAGTTTCCTAATGGAGCTCACCTCTCTGCTAAAGATGTTGTTACGGTCATGAATGAGAATCCAGCCCATTCGCCAGCCAGGAACAAGCCATCGTTTGGCTAGACCACCACAGGAGAGAATGGGGACACTGCTGCTCAGAGAGCTGAGGGCAATGAACTTGCAATCTGGGAAGACCTGGAGAATACACAGAACAAAGGTTAGAGACCATCTTAATAATAGTATTCAAATTCATTCTCTAAAAATTAGGCAATAAAGAAAACATTTTGAGATAACGGTGGATTAGGTTTCCATCATGCATGAACCTGCAGACAGTTCTAAATCAACCTCAAATATGTACTGAATTAATCAGCAATATATACCAGGCCTGTTGTCACACTCTGAACTGTGTATATACCAGTCCTGTTGTCACTCTGAACTGTGTATATACCAGGCCTATTGTCACACTCCAGCCTGTGTATATACCAGGCCTGTTGTCACTCTGTACTGTGTATATACCAGTCCTGTTGTCACTCTCCAGCCTGTGTATATACCAGGCCTGTTGTCACTCTGTACTGTGTATATACCAGTCCTGTTGTCACTCTCCAGCCTGTGTATATACCAGGCCTGTTGTCACTCTGTACTGTGTATATACCAGTCCTGTTGTCACACTTCAGCCTGTGTATATACCAGGCCTGTTGTCACTCTGTACTGTGTATATACCAGTCCTGTTGTCACTCTCCAGCCTGTGTATATACCAGGCCTGTTGTCACTCTTAACTGCATATATACCAGGCCTATTGTCACACTTCAGCCTGTGTATATACCAGTCCTGTTGTCACACTCCAGCCTGTGTATATACCAGTCCTGTTGTCACTCTCCAGCCTGTGTATATACCAGGCCTGTTGTCACTCTGTACTGTGTATATACCAGTCCTGTTGTCACTCTCCAGCCTGTGTATATACCAGGCCTATTGTCACACTTCAGCCTGTGTATATACCAGGCCTGTTGTCACACTCCAGCCTGTGTATATACCAGGCCTGTTGTCACACTCCAGCCTGTGTATATACCAGTCCTGTTGTCACTCTCCAGCCTGTGTATATACCAGGCCTGTTGTCACTCTGTACTGTGTATATACCAGTCCTGTTGTCACTCTCCAGCCTGTGTATATACCAGTCCTGTTGTCACTCTCCAGCCTGTGTATATACCAGGCCTGTTGTCACACTCCAGCCTGTGTATATACCAGGCCTGTTGTCACTCTCTGTACTGTGTATATACCAGGCCTGTTGTCACACTTCAGCCTGTGTATATACCAGGCCTGTTGTCACACTTCAGCCTGTGTATATACCAGGCCTGTTGTCACACTTCAGCCTGTATATATACCAGGCTTGTTGTCACACTTCAGCCTGTGTATATACCAGGCCTGTTGTCACACTCCAGCCTGTGTATATACCAGGCCTGTTGTCACATTCCAGCCTGTGTATATACCAGGCCTGTTGTCACACTTCAGCCTGTGTATATACCAGGCCTGTTGTCACATTCCAGCCTGTGTATATACCAGGCCTGTTGTCACACTCCAGCCTGTGTATATACCAGGCCTGTTGTCACTCTCTGTACTGTGTATATACCAGGCCTGTTGTCACTCTCTGTACTGTGTATATACCAGGCCTGTTGTCACACTCCAGCCTGTGCATATACCAGGCCTGTTGTCACACTCCAGCCTGTGTATATACCAGGCCTGTTGTCACTCTCTGTACTGTGTATATACCAGGCCTGTTGTCACACTCCAGCCTGTGTATATACCAGGCCTGTTGTCACTCTCTGTACTGTGCATATACCAGGCCTGTTGTCACACTCCAGCCTGTGTATATACCAGGCCTGTTGTCACATTTCAGCCTGTGTATATACCAGGCCTGTTGTCACACTCCAGCCTGTGTATATACCAGTCCTGTTGACACACTCTGCCCTGTGTATAAAACAGGCCTGTTGTCACTCTCTGTACTGTGTATATACCAGGCCTGTTGTCACACTCCAGCCTGTGTATATACCAGGCCTGTTGTTGCTCTCCAGCCTGTGTATATACCAGTCCTGTTGACACACTCCGCCCTGTGTATATACCAGGCCTGTTGTCACACTCCAGCCTGTGTATATACCAGGCCTGTTGTCACTCTCCAGCCTGTGTAAATACCAGTCCTGTTGACACACTCCGCCCTGTGTATAAAACAGGCCTGTTGACACACTCTGTACTGTGTTTATACCAGGCTTGTTGTCACACTCTAGCCTGTGTATATACTAGGATTGTTGTCACACTCTGTACTGTGTATATATGAAGACTTTTGTCGCATAAAGTGCTGTATGTATACCAAGGCTCTTGTTGCGTTTTCCTTTCCACATTGTCACCCAAAGTCAAGGAGAATCGATCATTGACTTTTTGGCCCATCTGCGAAAACTTGCTGAATTCCACGAGTTGGGAACAATGCTCAACAAAACGTTAAGAATCCACAATGCAGCAGAAACCCACTTCGACTCACAGCGAATGGGAGGGATAGCCATCTCCTGTGAAAGCGCAGAGCAGGGAGTTCCAGAACTCCGGGCAATGGAAGTCCTGAACTTAGGGTGGCCGAACAGGCAGCTGGCAGCCTTACCAATGTCCGACGAGGCGGGTCCCCGACCCTGAGACCTTTACCGCAAGACGCAGGCTGCAGTTTCTCCAAACTGAGTAAACCTAGACCGTGGTCACGGGCCCACGACAGGCCATGTGAGGGCCCACCACACCATCATCCCACCAGGCACACAGGTCCTCCCCATGACTGGCATCACTACTTGGATGAGGAAGATGAGTAGTACTAACAGCTACATTGCATAGCAGCACGAGTGGCATCGATCCATGTCACCCTGCAGGTAAACAGGCATCCCATGTACCCGCACAGACCAGAGGGCATCTTGGCAAAATTCCCAATGTATTCAAGGAAGGCTGGCCCCAAAGGGGCAGTGGCCAAGATCAGCGAGGACTGATTAGCACAGCTGTGCTATTTTCGGGCCTGCCCAGCCCCGTATGGCCTGCGGCCAAAAGTAGTTGCAGAACTGGATCGCTTGGAACCTGGGCATAATTCGCCCGTACAGTTCTCCGACTGGGCAGTGCCAGTTGTGCCCGTGATGAAACGTAATGGCTCCCTGCACCTATGCAGCGATTGTAAGGTGCTGCTAAGCCATGTCTCAGTTGGATTGCTACCTTGTTCCCCACAGAGAGGAATTGTACGAAAAACTTAGTGGTGGTCGAACCTTTACAAAACTGGACATGAGCCAAACATATCTCCAGCTGGTTCTGGACACAGGGTCCTGGAAATGTGTGTCGGTGAATACACCCAAATGCCCTTTGGTGTTTCCTCTACTTGTGCCAACGACCCCACATCCATCCTCCACCCCAACTCCTGAATCGCCGCCTTCCCCAGGACCACATCCATCCGGTGCGGAGCGTGATCCGAGAGCGCAATTGACGAATACTCCGACCTCGTCACTCCAGCCAACAGCCCCTTCACCAAAACAAAAAAGTCAAAATCATCTTGTGCACCGGGGGAAAAAAAGGAATAGTCCCAATCCCTTGGGGGGTAATATCCTCCACAGGTCCAACCCCCCCATCTCCCTCATAAGCCCAGTCAACGCCTCGCACCCCCCGATGGGGTCAGTGAACGTGGCTGGATCTGCCCACCCTCGGCTCCAGCACTGTATTCCAATCCCCCCTCCCCAAATCAACTCATGGGGAACCAGATTGGGAATGGCAGCCAACGTTCTCTTCAGGAACCCCGCAACATCCCTATTGGGGGCGTATATGCTAACCAAGGCTAACAGCCTCTCCTCCACGCACCTGAGACAATCAGGTACCTACCCCCCCAAATCTGCCACCACCTTCTCCATCTGAAACCTCACCCGCTTGTCGATCAAAATCATCCCCTCCCCCTGGGCCCCACTATTAAACCCCGAATGAAACCCCTGGCTCACCCAGCCCTTCCTAAGCCTCATCTGTCCTTCACCCTCAGATGTGTCTCCTGCAGCATCACATCAGCCTTTAAACTCTTCAAATGCACAAAAACTCTCGCTCTCGTCACCGGTCCCCTTCACCCCCTCACGTCCCACGTCACCATTCTGACCAGGGATCTCTCAGCACTCCCTGCCCCTTCTATCACCATCACCACTACCCCAGGCCCCGCCCCATCCCTTAGTCACCATCAACCCCCACCCCCCCTTCCCAGAATCCCCCCAGCCACTTCCTCTTGCAAACACCTCTCCCAGTATCGATCCCCTCCCCCCACCATTCACCCTAACAAGATCCATCGACACCTGCTTGACCCCCTCTCCTTCCCACCACACTCCTGTTCGCCAGTCAACCTTTGTTTGCTGGCATGGCCCCCCCTGACAGAGCCCCCTCCTCCTCCCAAACACACCCTCAGCAACCCAGCCCCCCCCATGCCCAGGACCCTCCAACCCCCCCCCCCCCCCCCCTCCACCCCACACTCCCACCAAAAGTAAACTTCACTGTCCCACCCCCAGCCATACAGTCAGGGTATGGGGGAATACATCCACAGTACAAAAGAAAACACACCAAAAAAAAACCCCAGTGGAAAAATAGTCAAAGCAAAAAGATAACAGCGTACAGCGTCCAAGTCTAAATCCTACAACCCATCTCAGACCCAGTCCTTCAGCCTTCACAAATGCCTCTGCCTCCTCCACCATCTCAAAATAGTAATCCTTCGAATTCTCAGCTTCGGCGGGGAGTCCACTCCAGACCTCATCACGTTGTTGTACAATGTCGCCTTCATCCGACCAAAGGTCGCCTGCCTTCTCGCCAGCTCCGCCGTAAGATCTTCGCATATCCATTATCCAACGCCTTCCCACTTCACCTCTCGCCTCTGCCTCACCCAACTCAAAGCCTTCACCTTCACGGTAACTCTGGAAGCCGACAATGACCGCGTTGGTGCCTCTCCGTTTGCACATCATTAGCGGTCCCGACCCGGTATTCACCGGGGCCTCCACGATTCTCTGCCTCCGATGGGCCGAGTTCCCGTTGTGCAGTTTACTTGAGCTCTTAAAACATTATGAAACCGGTGTCGTGGCTGCTGAGGGAGAGAGAGGGGAGATGGAAAGTGTCCAACATCGCCATAGTTTGCTGACAGTTGTGCCGCTGGCCAGGCATCAACACTAAGGGCGGAATTCTCCGCTCCCGTGCTGCATCGGAAGGCCGTCGTGAACTCAGCCGAGTTTCATGACGGCCTCGGAGGCCGCTCCTCGCACCCTATTCACCCCCGCCCCAGGGGGCCAGGAGCGGTGCTCCGTAAATGACGCAACGGCGGTGCATAAGTGACGTCAGCCGCGCATGCGCAGGTTGGCCGGCTCCAACCCGCGCATGCGCGGTTGCCGTCTTCCCCTCCGCTGCCCCGCAAGACGTGGCGGCTTGATCTTGTGGGGCGGCGGAAGGGAAAGAGTGCGTCTCTTGGAGATGCCGGCCCGACGATCGGTGGGCACCGATTCACGATGTTCACGATGGCAGCGACCAGGTGTGGTTGCCGCTGGCGTGAACAGGTCGGGAACGTCAGGCCGTTCGGCCCACCCGGGCCAGAGATTCGCCAGTCGCCGTGACAAACGGTGACCGGCGATTCTCCGAGCGGGGGGGGAAGAATCGCGGGGGGTGCCAGGGCAGCGTGTCGTGAGTCGCCCGGCCCTCCCGCGATTCTCCCACCCGGCGTGGGGAGCGGAGAATCGCGCCCTTAGTTCCAGGAACGGAGAATCTAGTCCAGGGCTCTCCCATTAATGGGAAGCCGGTGGTGTCGTGACATTGTCACTGGATTAGGAATCCAGAGACCCAGAGTAATGCTCTGGACCCAGGTTTAAATCCCACCATTGCAGAAAGTGAAATTTGAATTCAAAAAGAAAAATGGAATTAAAAGTCTAATGATGACCATGAAACCAATGTCGCTTGTCATAAAAACCCATCTGGTTCACTAATGTCCTTTAGGGAAGGAAATCTGCCATCCTTACCTGGTCTGGTCTACATGTGACTCCAGACCCACAGCAATGTGGTTGACTCTTGACTGCCCCTCAAGGGCAATTAGTGATGGGCCATAAATGCTGGTTCATGTCCCATGAACAAATTTCAAAAAATTTTAACCCAAGATGAGGGGCTGGTTTCTCCGGTTAGCGACACCGAAATCGTGTCCAAATTCCCGACAGAATTTGGGGTGGCGCCGCTTCTGCGATGCTAGCTCCCAGCAAAACGGGGAATCGTGGCCATTTTGTGCCAGTTTTCCTCACTGTTCCCACGCCGGCATAGGGACATAGGCTGGGATTCTCCGAGCAAGTGTCGGGTCGGAGAATCGCCGGCGATGAGGGAAATTCCCGCCATGCCGCTCCGACACCAGGACGCGATTCTCCAGCGAATGGAGAATCGGAGCCGGTCAGGCACCACTGAAAGAGGCCCCAACGCGATTCTCCGCGGTCGACCGGCCGAATTCCAGCCGAGTTCCACCAGCGTGGTTCTAACCTGGTACCACCCGGTGGGAGCTCCAACCCGTGGCCGCGGTGGCTATCCTGGGATCTGACTCCAGGGAGGAGGGTGGCCTCCATGGCGTCCAGGCCCACAATCAGAGGCTATCGATTAGTGAGTACCCGTGATCTGGAGGTCTAAGCCATGTTGCGTGACACCGGCGTGGAGACGGCCACCATACGCATGCGCCGCCACGAAGACAGGCGTTGTGCGCATATGATGACCTGCGCCGGCTCTGCAGGGCCCCTTTTCGGTGCTGGAGCTGCGCGCAGCACTCCGGCACCGTGCTGGCCCACTGAGGACCGCTGAATTGCTGGGCCAGGAGGCCCATTGACGCCGCTGTACACCACTCCGGTGTTTACGCTGGCATCAACACTTGGCCGGGATTTCGGAGGATCTAGCCATAATCTCCAAATCGGAGAATCTAGCCCGAGGAGATTACTTTTAGTCTGTGGGATTCTCTTCCCATGAGACCAGTGGAGCGGAGAATATTTGGATAGATTGTTGACCGATGAGAGAGTCAAAGCGGATAGAAGGTAATCAGGAAATAGAGTTGAGGTCACAATGAGATTTGGCATGATCTTATCAAATGACGGCAAGCTCAAGGGGCCGAATAGCCTCCTGTTGCTTCCAATTCATCTGTTCATGAAAAATTGGCTGTGTATTGCCAGAGATAGACTGTTCCAGGTACAAAGTGCATATCTTGCCAAAACCCAATTTTGTCCAATTTTCTCACCATATCTCCATAGATTTCATCAGCCAGGATTGGAATGTAATTCCTAGCTGCAACTGAAAGAGAAATAAACCCAAGCATCAAATGTTGTAATTAATGGGAGTAACAGTAAATATTTTCCAAAGCTATTTGTTTTTAAAAGTTATATTTCAGTGTTGGATGATTCCCCAGAGTCTCCCTATCCCAAATGCACCAACACCCCCTCACGGGACTGCACTCTCCCAGTCCCCGTACTGACACCAATGACTTTTATATAGTTCTGAAAGAACATCGACTCTGCATATTTCCTCATTAAACCTATCAAACTGGGAAAAGAGATGCTGCCGCAGACAATTTCCAGCCAATACTGAGTACAGCCACCCCTTTGTCCCCCAACAATTACCATATAGAATCATACAGTACAGAAGGAGATCATTAAGCCCATTGAATTTAGGTCTTCTCTTTGATAGGGCTGTCTAATTTGTCCCACACCATGCTCTTTCCCAGAGCCTTGCAAAGTTTACCAATTTCCTCTTGAAAAACATTATTGAATAGATCCTCCATTGCTCGTTCAGGCAGTACATTCCAGTTCACAAAACTCACTGTTAGGATCTCAGCTGACATTAATATTGGACAAGTCAGATCCCAGGGTGAGACCTGGTTTGATAGATTCTGGGCGGAATTCTCCATTAGCTAATGCCAAAATCGGGAAATGAGATTGGGCGGAGAATCAGTTCTGATGCCAGAATTGTGGTGGGCACCGATTGGACCCCATCACAATTCTGCATCACCACGACAGCGGCGTCAATGTGTACCGGAACACATGTACAGTAAACACAGTTTGCATATCATTAGCAGGCCTGACCCGGTATTCTCCGGGGCCTCCGCGATTCTTCGCCTCCGATGGGCCGAGTTCCCGACGGCGCGGTTCATTTGTGCTTTTAAAAATCATGAAACCGGCGGGGCGACTGCTGTGGGAGAGAGAGGGCGGACGGGATTCTCCCGTACCCGGCGGGATTCTCCCGTACCCGGCGGGATTCTCCCGTACCCGGCGGGGCGGCTGCTGTGGGAGAGAGAGGGCGGACGGGATTCTCCCGTACCCGGCGGGGTGGCTGCTGTGGGAGAGAGAGGGCGGACGGGATTCTCCCGTACCCGGCGGGGAGACTGCTGTGGGAGAGAGAGGGCGGACGGGATTCTCCCGTACCCGGCGGGGTGGCTGCTGTGGGAGAGAGAGGGCGGACGGGATTCTCCCGTACCCGGCGGGGAGACTGCTGTGGGAGAGAGAGGG
Source organism: Scyliorhinus canicula (assembly GCF_902713615.1). NCBI lineage: Eukaryota > Metazoa > Chordata > Chondrichthyes > Carcharhiniformes > Scyliorhinidae > Scyliorhinus > Scyliorhinus canicula. The sequence continues at coordinate 62,872 of NC_052154.1, read as the reverse complement.
CGGACGGGATTCTCCCGTACCCGGCGGGGTGGCTGCTGTGGGAGAGAGAGGGCGGACGGGATTCTCCCGTACCCGGCGGGGCGACTGCTGTGGGAGAGAGAGGGCGGGATTCTCCCGTACCCGGCGGGATTCTCCCGTACCCGGCGGGGCGACTGCTGTGGGAGAGAGAGGGCGGGATTCTCCCGTACCCGGCGGGGCGGCTGCTGTGGGAGAGAGAGGGCGGACGGGATTCTCCCGTACCCAGCGGGGTGGCTGCTGAGGGAGGGAGAGGGCGGGATTCTCCCGTACCCGGCGGGGCGGCTGCTGAGGGAGGGAGAGGGCGGACGGGATTCTCCCGTACCCGGCGGGGTGGCTGCTGAGGGAGAGGGCGGGATTCTCCCGTACCCGGCGGGGCGACTGCTGTGGGAGAGAGAGGGCGGGATTCTCCCGTACCCGGCGGGGTGGCTGCTGTGGGAGAGACAGGGCGGACGGGATTCTCCCGTACCCGGCGGGGTGGCTGCTGTGGGAGAGAGAGGGCGGACGGGATTCTCCCGTACCCGGCGGGGCGACTGCTGAGGGAGAGAGAGGGCGGACGGGATTCTCCCGTACCCGGCGGGACGGCTGCTGAGGGAGAGGGCGGGATTCTCCCGTACCCGGCGGGGCGACTGCTGTGGGAGAGAGAGGGCGGGATTCTCCCGTACCCGGCGGGGCGACTGCTGAGGGAGAGAGAGGGCGGGATTCTCCCGTACCCAGCGGGGCGACTGCTTGGGGAGAGAGAGGGCGGGATTCTCCCGTACCCGGCGGGGCGACTGCTGAGGGAGGGAGAGGGCGGGATTCTCCCGTACCCGGCGGGGTGGCTGCTGTGGGAGAGAGAGGGCGGACGGGATTCTCCCGTACCCGGCGGGGCGACTGCTGTGGGAGAGAGAGGGCGGACGGGATTCTCCCGTACCCGGCGGGATTCTCCCGTACCCGGCGGGGTGGCTGCTGTGAGAGAGAGAGGGCGGACGGGATTCTCCCGTACCCGGCGGGGCGACTGCTGTGGGAGAGAGAGGGCGGACGGGATTCTCCCGTACCCGGCGGGGCGGCTGCTGAGGGAGGGAGAGGGCGGACGGGATTCTCCTGTACCCGGCGGGGTGGCTGCTGAGGGAGGGAGAGGGCGGGATTCTCCCGTACCCGGCGGGGTGGCTGCTGTGGGAGAGAGAGGGCGGGATTCTCCCGTACCCGGCGGGGCGGCTGCTGTGGGAGGGAGAGGGCGGGATTCTCCCGTACCCGGCGGGGCGACTGCTGTGGGAGAGAGAGGGCGGGATTCTCCCGTACCCGGCGGGGTGGCTGCTGTGGGAGAGAGAGGGCGGGATTCTCCCGTACCCGGCGGGGCGGCTGGTGTGGGAGAGAGAGGGCGGGATTCTCCCGTACCCGGCGGGGTGGCTGCTGAGGGAGAGAGAGGGCGGGATTCTCCCGTACCCGGCGGGACGGCTGCTGAGGGAGAGGGCGGGATTCTCCCGTACCCGGCGGGGCGACTGCTGTGGGAGAGAGAGGGCGGGATTCTCCCGTACCCGGCGGGGCGACTGCTGAGGGAGAGAGAGGGCGGGATTCTCCCGTACCCAGCGGGGCGACTGCTTGGGGAGAGAGAGGGCGGGATTCTCCCGTACCCGGCGGGGCGACTGCTGAGGGAGGGAGAGGGCGGGATTCTCCCGTACCCGGCGGGGTGGCTGCTGTGGGAGAGAGAGGGCGGACGGGATTCTCCCGTACCCGGCGGGGCGACTGCTGTGGGAGAGAGAGGGCGGACGGGATTCTCCCGTACCCGGCGGGATTCTCCCGTACCCGGCGGGGTGGCTGCTGTGAGAGAGAGAGGGCGGACGGGATTCTCCCGTACCCGGCGGGGCGACTGCTGTGGGAGAGAGAGGGCGGACGGGATTCTCCCGTACCCGGCGGGGCGGCTGCTGAGGGAGGGAGAGGGCGGACGGGATTCTCCTGTACCCGGCGGGGTGGCTGCTGAGGGAGGGAGAGGGCGGGATTCTCCCGTACCCGGCGGGGTGGCTGCTGTGGGAGAGAGAGGGCGGGATTCTCCCGTACCCGGCGGGGCGGCTGCTGTGGGAGGGAGAGGGCGGGATTCTCCCGTACCCGGCGGGGTGGCTGCTGTGGGTGAGAGAGGGCGGGATTCTCCCGTACCCGGCGGGGTGGCTGCTGAGGGAGAGAGAGGGCGGGATTCTCCCGTACCCGGCGGGGCGGCTGGTGTGGGAGAGAGAGGGCGGGATTCTCCCGTACCCGGCGGGGTGGCTGCTGAGGGAGAGAGAGGGCGGGATTCTCCCGTACCCGGCGGGGCGGCTGCTGTGGGAGAGAGAGGGCGGACGGGATTCTCCCATACCCGGCGGGGCGGCTGCTGTGGGAGAGAGAGGGCGGACGGGATTCTCCCGTACCCGGCGTGGCGGCTGCTGAGGGAGAGAGAGGGCGGGATTCTCCCATACCCGGCTGGGTGGCTGCTGAGGGAGGGAGAGGGCGGGATTCTCCCGTACCCGGCGGGGCGGCTGCTGAGGGAGAGAGAGGGCGGGATTCTCCCGTACCCGGCGGGGTGGCTGCTGAGGGAGAGGGCGGACAGGATTCTCCCGTACCCGGCGGGGCGGCTGCTGAGGGAGAGAGAGGGCGGACGGGATTCTCCCGTACCCAGCGGGGCGGCTGCTGAGGGAGAGAGAGGGCGGACGGGATTCTCCGTACCCAGCGGGGCGGCTGCTGTGGGAGAGAGAGGGCGGACGGGATTCTCCCGTACCCAGCGGGGTGGCTGCTGTGGGAGAGAGAGGGCGGACGGGATTCTCCGTACCCAGCGGGGCGGCTGCTGAAGGAGAGAGAGGGCGGGATTCTCCCGTACCCGGCGGGGTGGCTGCTGTGGGAGAGAGAGGGCGGACGGGATTCTCCCATACCCGGCGGGGCGGCTGCTGTGGGAGAGAGAGGGCGGACGGGATTCTCCCGTACCCAGCGGGGCGGCTGCTGAGGGAGAGAGAGGGTGGATGGGATTCTCCGTACCCGGCGGGGCGGCTGCTGAAGGAGAGAGAGGGCGGGATTCTCCCGTACCCGGCGGGGCGGCTGCTGTGGGAGAGAGAGGGCGGACGGGATTCTCCCATACCCGGCGGGGCGGCTGCTGTGGGAGAGAGAGGGCGGGATTCTCCCATACCCGGCTGGGTGGCTGCTGTGGGAGAGAGAGGGCGGGATTCTCCCCTACCCGGCTGGGTGGCTGCTGAGGGAGAGAGAGGGCGGGATTCTCCCGTACCCGGCTGGGTGGCTGCTGAGGGAGGGAGAGGGCGGGATTCTCCCGTACCCGGCGGGGTGGCTGCTGAGGGAGAGGGCGGACGGGATTCTCCCGTACCCGGCGGGGCGGCTGCTGAGGGAGAGAGAGGGCGGACGGGATTCTCCCGTACCCAGCGGGGCGGCTGCTGAGGGAGAGAGAGGGCGGGATTCTCCCGTACCCGGCGGGGCGGCTGCTGAGGGAGAGAGAGGGCGGGATTCTCCCGTACCCGGCGGGATTCTCCCGTACCCGGCGGGGCGGCTGCTGAGGGAGAGAGAGGGTGGATGGGATTCTCCCGTACCCAGCGGGGTGGCTGCTGTGGGAGAGAGAGGGCGGACGGGATTCTCCGTACCCAGCGGGGCGGCTGCTGAAGGAGAGAGAGGGCGGACGGGATTCTCCGTACCCGGCGGGGTGGCTGCTGAGGGAGGGAGAGGGCGGACGGGATTCTCCCGTACCCAGCGGGGTGGCTGCTGTGGGAGAGAGAGGGCGGACGGGATTCTCCCGTACCCGGCGGGGCGGCTGCTGTGGGAGAGAGAGGGTGGATGGGATTCTCCGTACCCGGCGGGGCGGCTGCTGTGGGAGAGAGAGGGTGGACGGGATTCTCCCGTACCCAGCGGGGCGGCTGCTGAAGGAGAGAGAGGGCGGGATTCTCCCGTACCCGGCGGGGCGGCTGCTGAGGGAGAGAGAGGGCGGACGGGATTCTCCGTACCCGGCAGGGCGGCTGCTGAGGGAGGGAGAGGGCGGACGGGATTCTCCCGTACCCAGCGGGGCGGCTGCTGAGGGAGAGAGAGGGCGGACGGGATTCTCCCGTACCCAGCGGGGCGGCTGCTGAGGGAGAGAGAGGGTGGATGGGATTCTCCCGTACCCAGCGGGGTGGCTGCTGTGGGAGAGAGAGGGCGGGATTCTCCCGTACCCGGCGGGGCGGCTGCTGAAGGAGAGAGAGGGCGGACGGGATTCTCCGTACCCAGCGGGGCGGCTGCTGAAGGAGAGAGAGGGCGGACGGGATTCTCCGTACCCGGCGGGGCGGCTGCTGTGGGAGAGAGAGGGTGGATGGGATTCTCCGTACCCGGCGGGGCGGCTGCTGAAGGAGAGAGAGGAGGCCGGACACGGAGAGACGCGACTGCAGGTTATCGGGGTCAGGAAAGGGATTGGGAGAGTGCAGTCCCGTGAGGGAGTGTTGGTGGATTTGGGAAAGGGAGACTCCGGGGAATCACCCGAGGGAGGGGGGGTGGTGGAGGAATGGGCCACGTGGCCGGGGTGACCCCCCCCAGGGGATTCGGGTGGTGTCCAGGTACTGACTGCCATTGCTGCGGCCTGCAAGGCAGCCATCTTCCTGTGCACCCCACTGACCACCCACCTTGGCCCCTAGTTTAGCAGAGTGACACCGGCCGTATGGGTGTTCCCCCCCTCCCCCCAGCCCTCCATCCCACCCCAGCCTCCGCCATACTTCTCCTCCCCCAGCCCACCCCACCCAGCCTCTGCCATACTTCTCCTCCCCCCCCGCCCACCCCACCCCAGCCTCTGCCATACTTCTCCCACCTGGCTGCCACCCGCCGGCGGGCTATCAGGTGGCCCATGCAAGAGCAACGCCCACTGTAGCTCCCACGGCGGTGCGGGGTGGTGGCCATGGACTGTATTGCTGGCGTGGGCAGTGCTAGGCGACGGTACCCCTCTCCCCCCTCTGGCACGAGGAACAGAGCCGGCTGGCAGCCTTCCTCCCAGGCCGGGGTACAGGGTCACCCGCCTCTCCCCCAATGCCTCCAGGAGGGTCTCCAGCTCTCAGTGTCTGTGAATCTCGGTGCCACTCTCCTCGCTGCCATCTTGTTGGCTGGGATGGTGTGTGTGGGGAGTGAAGTAAGTTTGTGCGGCTGCAGCTTCTCAGCCTCCTGAGTGTCAATCTTGGACTCCGCCAATCCGGATTCAGTTGAGTTCCACGCGTCGCCGGTGCTATACCCTTAACGGTCGCTGAATCGGTCTAGGTGTGGCGCCAGTTTTGCTTTCGTGGAAATCCACGAATGCTGTGCTGGCGTCAACACTTAGGGTTGGATTCTCCAATTCTGCGGCTATATCCACATGGCGCCAGCCGCATGCGGGCCAGCCTGTCAAAAACTGCCCCCCTGTAACCTCTCTTGCCACCCCCAGACCAACCTCCCACCAGTCCCCCCCCCCCCCCCCCCCCCCCCCCCCCCCCTCCGGCCCCGCCAAAGCCCCCCCTGCCAGCAGAATGGCTAACTCCCCGACTGGCGCCGCAGGTCACTGTCTGCAGCCGCCACACGAGGTCCCGGACAGTTGAGAGGACACGTGACCGACGGGTCTTGGCCCATCGGGGCTGCGCTTCGGGGGAGGGCCTCAGGTCCCGTCTGCATGTGGCGTACTCCTAGAGTACGCTGTTTTTGAGGTGTAAAAATGAATTCTCCGGCCGATCGGCGTATGCGATTTTGGCGATTGGAGAATCCCATTCTTAGTCTCAGGAACGGACTGCAAAGGCTTCTGAGCTTTGTGAAGAGAAAAAGACTGGTGAAGATAAATGTAGGTCCCTTACAGTTAGAATCAGGTTGAACAATTACTTTGGGTCTGTCTTCACTAAGGAGGATGCAAATTACCTTCCGGAAATACTAGAGGACAGGGAGTCTAGCATCAAGGAGGAACTGAAGGAAATCTTTATTAGTCAGGAAATCCTTTTGGGGAAAGTGATGGGATTAAAACCCAATAAGTCCCCAGGACTGATGCTCTGCATCCCAGAGTACTTAAGAAAGTGGCCTTCGAAATAGTGGACGCATTGGTGATCATTTTTCAGAATTCTATAGACTCTGGAAAAGTTCCAATAGATTGGAGGGTAGCTAATGTAACCCCATAAAACGGGGAATTATAGACGGGTTAGCCTGATACCGGTGGTGGAGAAAATGCTGGCGTCAATTATTAAAGATGAAATAACTGAGCATTTGGAAAGTGGGGACAGGATCGGTCCAAGTCAGCATGGAATCACGAAAGGGAAATCATGCTTGACAAACCTTCTGGAATTTTTTGAGGATGTGACCAGTAGAATGGACAAGGGTGAACCAGTGGATGTTGTGTATCTGGACTTTCTAAAGGTTTTTGACAAGGTCCCACACGAGATTAGTGAGCAAAATGGTATTAGGGGTAATGTATTGACGTGGATAGAGAACGAGAGAGTGGAATAAACAGGTCCTCTTCAGAGTGGCAGGCAGTGACTAGTGGGGTACAGCAGGGTTCAGTGCTGGAACCCCAGTTCTTCACAATATACATGAATGAATTGGACGAAGGAATTGCAATATCTCAAAATTTGCAGATGACACTGAGCTGAGTGGCAGTGTGTGCTGTGAGGAGGATGCAAAGAGGCTGCAGGGTGACTTGGACAGGCTGGCTGAGTGGGCAAATACTTGGCAAATGCAATATAATGTGGGTAAATGTGAGGTTCTCCACTTTGGTGGCAAAAACAGGAAGGCAGATTATTATCTGAATGGGGGCAGTTTAGGAAAAGGGGAAATGCAACGAGACCTGGGTGTCACGGTGGAACAGTCGCTGAAGGTTGGCATTCGGGTACAGCAGGCGGTGAGGGTTGCCATGCAGGTACAGCAGGCGGTGAGGGTTGGTATGCAGGTACAGCAGGCGGTGAGGGTTGGTATGCAGGTACAGCAGGCAGTGAGGGTTGGGATGCAGGTACAGCAGGCGGTGAGGGTTGGTATGCAGGTACAGCAATCGAGGGTTGGTATGCAGGTACAGCAGGCGGTGAGGGTTGGGATGCAGGTACAGCAGGCGGTGAGGGTTGGCATACCGGTACAGCAGGCAGTGAGGGTTGGCGTGCAGGTACAGCAGGCGGTGAGGGTTGGCATACCGGTACAGCAGGCAGTGAGGGTTGGCGTGCAGGTACAGCAGGCAGTGAGGGTTGGGATGCGGGTACAGCAGGCAGTGAGGGTTGGCGTGCAGGTACAGCAGGCAGTGAGGGTTGGGATGCAGGTACAGCAGGCGGTGAGGGGTTGGGATGCAGGTACAGCAGGCGGTGAGGGTTGGGATGCAGGGACAGCAGGCGGTGAGGGTTGGGATGCGGGTACAGCAGGTGGTGAGGGTTGGCATGCAGGTACAGCAGGCGGTGAGGGTTGGGATGCAGGTACAGCAGGCGGTGAGGGTTGGCATGCAGGTACAGCAGGCGGTGAGGGTTGGGATGCAGGTACAGCAGGCAGTGAGGGTTGGCATACCGGTACAGCAGGGGGTGAGGGTTGGGATGCCGGTACAGCAGGCGGTGAGGGTTGGCATGCGGGTACAGCAGGGGGTGAGGGTTGGCATACCGGTACAGCAGGCAGTGAGGGTTGGCATACCGGTACAGCAGGGGGTGAGGGTTGGGATGCCGGTACAGCAGGGGGTGAGGGTTGGTATACCGGTACAGCAGGGGGTGAGGGTTGGTATACCGGTACAGCAGGGGGTGAGGGTTGGTATACCGGTACAGCAGGCGGTGAGGGTTGGGATGCAGGTACAGCAGGCGGTGAGGGTTGGTATGCAGGTACAGCAGGCGGTGAGGGTTGGTATGCAGGTACAGCAGGCGGTGAGGGTTGGTATGCAGGTACAGCAGGCGGTGAGGGTTTGTATGCAGGTACAGCAGGCGGTGAGGGTTGGTATACCGGTACAGCAGGCAGTGAGGGTTGGCGTGCAGGTACAGCAGGCGGTGAGGGAAGCTAATGGCTTGCTGGCTTTCATAGCGAGAGGATTTGAGTATAGGAGTGGGGATATCTTGCTGCAGGTATACGGGGCCTTGGTGAGGCCACACCTTGAGTATTGTGCGCAGTTTTGACCTACTAGTGTGAGGAAAGACATTATTGCTATTGAGGATGTCCAGCGAAGATTCACCAGACTAATTCCCGGGATGGCAGGACTGACATATGAAGAAAGACTGGATGGACTGGGCTTGTAGTCACTGGAGTTTAGAAGTATGAGAAGGGATCTCATTGAAACATATAAAATCCCAGTGGGCTGGACAGGCTAAGATGTGGGAAGAATGTTCCTGATGTTGGGGACGTCCAAAACTAGGGGTCACAGCCTAAGAATAAGGGGTCAGCCATTCAGGACTGAGATGAGGAAGAACTTCTTCTCTCAGAGAGTTGTGAACTTGTGGAATTCTCCACCACAGAAAGCTGTTGGGCCAGTTTTATGGATATGTTCAAGTGGGAGCTGGATGTGGTCCTTGCAGCTAAAGGGATCAAGGGGTATGGAGAGAAAGCAAGACCTCAACTACTTTCTGTGGTAGCGAATTCCACAGATTCACCGCTCTCTGGGTGAAGTAATTTCTCCTCACCTCAGTCCTAAAAGGTTTAACCCTTACCCTCCAACTATGACCCCTAGTTCTGGACTCCCCCACCATCGGGAACATTCTTTCTGAATCGACCCTGTCTAATCCTGTGAGAATTTTGTAACTTTCTATGAGATCCCCTCTCACTCTTCTAAACTCCAATGAATATAATCCTAACCGACTTAGTCTCTCCTCATATGACAGTCCCGCCATCCCAGGAATCAGCCTGGTAAACCTTCGCTGTGCTCCCTCCATAGCTAGAACATCCTTCCTCAGATAAGGAGACCAAAACTGCGCACAATACTCCAGGTGTGGCCTCACCAATGCCCTATACAATTGCAGTAAAACATCTCTATTTGTATACTCAAATCTTCTCGCTATGAAGGCCAATATACCATTTGCCTTCTTTACTGCCTGCTGTACCTGCGCGCTTACTTTCAGCGACTGATGCACGAGGATACCAAGGTCTCGCTGAGTATCCGCCTCTCAATTTATACCCATTCAAATAATAATCTGCCTTCATATTTTTGCAACCAAAGTGGATAACCTCACATTTATCCACATTGTACTGCATCTGCCATGCATGTACCCACTCACTCAGCCTGTCCAAATCCTCGAACCTGCTCCACCCTTCAACAAGATCACAGCTGGTCTGACTTGATCTCCTGCCCACCATGATAACCTTTCGCTCCTTGTTGTCATGAATCTATCTACCTTTGCCTTGAAAATATTCAAAGACTCTGAGCACAATCTACCAGCTGCGATGCGCCCGAGAAGGAGCACAACACTGCCGGAAGAGGTCCCCTGGGGCTCCCAACAGCCAGTATGCCTCGAGAGATCTACCCAGATCCTCCTCACAGCTCACCCTCCTACCCAACTTTGTATCATTTGCACATTTGGAGATAATACATTTATTTCCCTCGTCCAAATCATTAATATATAACGTGAACAGTTGGGGTCATAGCACAGATCCCTGCGGTACCCCACTAGTCACTGCCTGTCAATCAGAAAAAGACCCATTTATTCCAATGGTTTGCTTCTTGTCTGCTAACCAGCTTTCTATCCATCTCAGGACACTACCCATAATCCCATGCGGTTTAACTTTACATATTAATCTAGAATGTAAGACCTTGTCGAAAGCCTTCTGAAAGTTTAAATAAACCACCCTGGTCAACTCTACTAGTTACAGCTTCAAAGAATTCCAGTGGATTTGTCAAGCATGATCTTCCTTTCGTAAATCCACGCTGACTTTGTCTGATTATACCACTGCTTTCCAAATGCTGTGCTATGAAATACTTGATTGTTTTTTTTTTAAAAGAGTACCCAATTATTTTTTTTCCCAATTAAGGGGCAATTTAGCAGGGCCAATTTACCTAACCTGCACATCTTTGGGTTGTGGGAGCGAAATCCACGCAGATACGGGGAGAATGTAAACTCCACACGGACAGTGACCCAGGGCTGGGATCCGAACCCTAGTCCTTAGCGCTGTAGTTCCTGTGCTAACCACTGCACCACGTGCCACCCTTATGAAATCCTTGATTATGGACTCCAGCAACTTCCTTACTCCCGAAGTTAGGCTCACTGGTCTATAGTTCCCGGTTTTCTCTCTGTCTCCCTTTTTGAATAGCGGGGTCACATTCGCTACCCTCCAATCTGGAGGAACCATTTCAGAGACCAAAGAATTTTGGAAAATGACCACCAATGGATCCACTATTTCTGGGGCCACTTCCTCAAGTACTCTGGGATGAAGATTAACAGGCCCTGAAGATTTGTCCACCTTCAATCTCATTAATTTCCCCAAAACCATTTCTTTACTAATACTAATTTCCTTCAACTCCTCACTAAAACTTGTGTTTCTCAGAACATTATTCACGTCTTCCTTTGTGAAGACAGAAGCAAAGTACAAATTTAGTTCCTCAGCCATTAGTTCCCTGTTATGAATTCGGGCAGGAGATACAAAAGTCTGAGATTCACCAAAGAGAAGGAATTGGTGGATGTTGAGTCTGGAGAAGGGTGTGCAGATAGCCTGGGTCACATTGAGATCCAAAAAGACGAGGTGTTGGACATCGTGAAAAATATTAAGGTGGACAAGTCCCCAGGGCCTGATGGGATCTACCCCAGAATACTGAAGGAGGCTAGAGAGGAAATTGCTGAGGCCTTGACAGAAATCTTTGGATCCTCACTGTCTTCAGGTGATGCCCCGGAGGACTGGAGAATAGCCAATGTTGTTCCTTTGTTTAAGAAGGGGAGCATGGATAATCCAGGGAACTACAGGCCGGTGAGGCTTACGTCAGTGGGTAGGGAAATTATTGGAGAGAATTCTTCGAGAAAGGATCTACTCCCATTTGGAAGCAAGTGGTCGTATTAGTGAGAGGCAGCATGGTTTTGGGAAGGGGAGGTCGTGCCTCACTAACTTGATAGAGTTTTTCAAGGAGGTCACAAAGATGATTAATGCGGGTAGGGCAGTGGATGTTGTCTGTATGGACTTTTGTAAGGCCTTTGACAAGGTCTCTCATGGCAGACTGGTACAAAAGGTGAAGTCACACGGGATGAGGGGTGAGCTGGCAAGGTGGATACAGAAGTGGCTCAGTCATAGAAGGCAGAGAGTAGCAATGGAAGGGTGCTTTTCTAATTGGAGGGCTGTGACTAGTGGTGTTCCGCAGGTATCAGTGCTGGGACCTTTGCTGTTTGTAGTATATATAAATGATTTGTAGGAAAATGTAACTGGTCTGATTAGTAAGTTTGCAGACAACACAAAGGTTGGTGGAATTGCGGATAGCGATGAGGACTGTCAGAGGATACAGCGGGATTTAGATCGTTTGGAAACTTGGGTAGCGAGATGGTGGATGGAGTTTAATCCAGACAAACGTGAGGTAATGCATTTTGGAAGGTCTAATGCAGGTAGGGAATATACAGGGAATGGTAGAACCCTCAAGAGTATTGACAGTCAGAGAGATCTTTGTGTACAGGTCCACAGGTCACTGAAAAGGGCAACACAGGTGGAGAAGGTAGTCAAGAAGGCATATGGCATGCTTGCCTTCATTGGCCGGGGCATTGAGTATAAAAATTGGCAAGTCATGTTGCAGCTGTATAGAACCTTAGGTAGGCCACACTTGGAGTATAGTGTTCAATTCTCGTCGCCACATTACCAGGAGGATGTGGAGGCTTTAGAGAGGGTGCAGAAGAGATTTACCAGGTTGTTGCCTTGTATGGAGGGCATTAGCTATGAGGAGCGGTTGAATAAACTTGGTTTGTTCTCACTGGAATGACGGAGGTTGAAGGGCGACCTGATAGAGGTCTACAAAATTATGAGGGGCATAGACAGAGTGGATAGTCAGAGGCTTTTCCCCAGGGTAGAGGGGTCAATTACTAGAGGGCATAGGTTTAAGGTGCGAGGGGCAAGGTTTAGAGGAGAGGTAAGTTTTTTACACAGAGGGTAGTGGGTGCCTGGAACTCGCTGCCGGAGGAGGTGGTGGAAGCAGGGACGATAGTGACGTTTGAGGGGCATCTTGACAAATACATGAATAAGATGGGAATAGAGGATACTGACCCAGGAAGTGTAGAAGATTTTAGTTTTGATGGGCAGCATGGTCAGCACAGGCTTGGAGGGCCGAAGGGCCTGTTCCTGTGCTGTACTTTTCTTTGTTCTTTGTTCTAACATGCACAAACAGACTCAGAAACAGTTTCTTCCCCGCTGTTACCAGACTCCTAAACGACTCTCTTATGGACTGACCTGATTAACACTACACCCTATATGCTTCACCTGATGGCGGTGTTATGTAGTTACATTGTGTATCTTGTGTTGTCCTATTATGTATTTTCTTTTATTTCCTTTTCTTTTCATGTACTGAATGATCTGTTGAGCTGCTTGCAGAAAAATACTTTTCACTGTACCTCGGTACACGGGACAATAAACAAATCCAATCCCTGTTTCTGATTGTAAGGGGCCTACATTAGTTTTTATCAATCTTTTTCTCTTTACATACCTATAGAGACACTTTTAAATTGTATTTTCCTCTTCTTAATCAATCCCTCGGTCTGCCTTTGCTGAAATTTATACTGTTCCCAATCCTCAGGCTTATTGCTTTTTCTTGTTAATTTGTATGTCTCTTCGTTGAATCCAATACCATCTCTAATTTTCCTTGTAAGCCAGGGTTTGGCCACAGTTCCCTTTCTACTCTTGCGCCAAATAGGAATAAACAACGTTTGCAATTCACCTATTTGTTCCTTGAATGCTGCCATTGTCTGTCCGCTGTCCTTCCTTTCAGTAATGTTTCCCAGTCCATCATAGCCAGCTCATCCCTCATATCATCAGTTACCTTTATTGGGTTTCAGGACCCTGGTCTCAGAATCAACTACTTCACTATTCACCTTGATAAAGAATTCTGTCATATTATGGTCACTCATCTCCAAGGGTTATCTCACAACTAGATTGCCAACTAATCCTCTCTCATTGCACAACAGCCAATCCAAGATGTCCTGTTCCCTTGTTGGTTCCTCAACGTATTGGTCCAGAAATCCATCCCGTATACACTCCAGAAATTCCTTCTTCATTGTACTGTGACTAATTTAAGCCACCCAATCTATATGCAGATTAAAGTCACCCATAATCACAGATGTTCCTTTATCACATACATCTGCGATTTCCTGTTTAATGCTATTCCCAACATTACCGCTGCTGTTTGCTGGTCTGTGTAGCACCCAACAAATCTAATGATACAGCGTGGATGGGAGGGAAACATTTTTACATTCGCAAGTGGTAATGAGGGGGATGGGAGGAGAGATAATCAATGATTTCAAAAGGAATTTGCATGGACTCCGGATGGAAATAAACTTGCAGAGTTGTGGGGATAGATTGGGGGAATAGGGCTGAATGAATTGCTTTACACAGAGTCAGCAAGGTCTCAATGAGGTGAAAGATATCTTTCCATAATAACTGTGTTTCTAAGATCAATGACTAGACAGAGATTTGTTGCCATTAGCAGAGAGTTGAGAAGCAGAGACACAGATTTAAGTGAGTGTTTGGAACTATGTTCATCAAAAGGTGGGAGAAACAGAGGGTGCGATCTCACACAAAAGTTTCAAAGTGTCACATGTGGCGGGTTTTGCCGGGCGTTTCACCAAAGCTCTTCCGGTGAGTTCTAACAACACTTTGTCACTTTTTTTGGCCCTGGGGAGTTTCTCCCCAGTCAAATCCACACTTGGAATTATTTTTCTCACTGGGGAGCTGAACCCGCTGTCAGGCCGTCTCCTCAGAGATCGGGCCGCCATTTTGAAAGGGTGTCCCAATCTTTAAGTTTTTTAATTCATTCATGGGACGTGGGTGTCACAGGCTGGGCCAGCATTTATTGTCATCCCTAATTGCCCTTGAGAGGGTTTTTTCAGAGTCAACCATATTCTGTGGGTCTGGAGTCACATGTAGGCCAGACCAGGTAAGAATGGCAGATTTCTTTCCCTAAAGGATAATATTGAACCAGGTGGGCTTTTACGACAATTGACAATGTTTCATGGTCATCATTGGACTTTAAAATCCAGATTTTTATTGAATTTCACCATCTGCAGTGGCGGAATTTTAACCTGGATCTCCAGATCGTTACTCTGGGTCTCTGGATTACTCATCCAATTACAATACCACTAGGCCACTGCCCCCTCCCCCCCAATCCATGGGCAATGTCACCCCGCACACACAGAGACATACCTCCTCCCCCTCCCCCCTCCCCCACACCTCACTGTGCGATGGCTGAGGGCCCCCACCCTTTTCAGGCTTTCCCACACCCCTTTTGGGCACCCCATTCCAGGGACCCTACCCTTCACCCCCCAACCTTTCAAGGGCCCCTTCATACCGTAGATTATCATAGATTATCATAGATTATCATAGAATTTACAGTGCAGAAGGAGGCCATTCGGCCCATCGAGTCTGCACCAGCTCTTGGAAAGAGCACCCTACCCGTGGTCAACACCTCCACCCTATCCCCATAACCCAGTAACCCCACCCAACACCAAGGGCAATTTATCATGGCCAATCCACCTAACCTGCACATCTTTGGACTGTGGGAGGAAACCGGAGCACCCGGAGGAAACCCACGCACACACGGGGAGGATGTGCAGGCTCCGCACAGACAGTGCCCCAAGCCGGAATCAAACCTGGGACCCTGGAGCTGTGAAGCAATTGTGCTATCCACAATGCTACCGTGCTGCCCGCCCTGCAACCCCTCCACCCTTCATACACTCCCACCACCCTCCTTTCATGGGCATGGCCCCCTCAGATCCCGACCCTTGGCACAGCCACCCTATACCGTGGCAATATTCCCCCTAGCTTTTCAGTGCCATCCAGGCACCTTGGCAATGCAGGGTGGCAGCATCAAGTTTCCCGCCTTGCAGTACCATGGTGCCTGCATTCAAGGGGGAGAGCCGGGGGCCACACTTCCCTGTCCACCCAGGGGCCCCCGATGGCTCAGGAACCACCCCTGGGTAGGTCATTAGATGCCGGGAGCCCGGTAGATCCCAGGGTGAGCACAGCTAACTGGGTTTAAAACCGACTTAGGCGAGAGGGGCTTGGTCTCGCCCATTGTGGGCGGGATCCCGATCGTGACACCTTGTGAGACCTGGGGAGAACTCGCGAGGCAGACTGGCAATTGGGAAGCCCGCGACAGACCTCTCCTGGGATCTACTGCCTGTGTTGTGCTCCCATTCGGGCGCATTGCAGCTGGTTAATCGTGCCCAGAGTCTTTGAATATTTTTAAAGCAAAGGTTCTTAATAATAAGGGGTGAAAGGTTATTATGGTGGGCAGGAGGTCACAATTAGATCTGCTTCTGTACTCTGAATTCTATGAAATTACATAATTTGTATGTATGTTTGTATGTTCGTATGTGACATGGGGGAGCAGGGGGGGTAGATCTATCCCCCCCACCTCCGTCTCACCTGAAGATTCTGTACCCCGTGAATATTGAGCTACCTTTCTGCCCCACTTTAACCATGTCTCCGTGATTGCACAAATATCTTACTCATGTGTTAGTCAACACTGTCAATTCATCGGCCTTACCCAAAACACTCCTTGCATTAAAATGAATACCATCTAGCTTTCCCATGGACATGTCTATCTTTGTTCTTCCAGACTGACTTGATTTTTCTTCGATATTTAGTTGTGGCTCAGCCCCGCTGATGTACCTCCACACTCTAACCCACCCTCCTGAACTCTGCAAACTTGCTATTACATCCCTTCTGCTACAACTTGTGGGAGATATTTTCATGACTGTTACTCGCCCATCATCCAAAGGCAGCTTTCTGAAGGCCCCCCCCCCCCCCCCCCACACACACACACAGCGACAAACCTAATCTATAGCCACAGATACTGTCCCTTGGTTTGAAAAATGTTCAACCTGCAGTACTAACCAGCGAGAATCTTTTGGAGATGGGATTTACTGAACACAGAGCCACAGGGGTTGGAGGGATTGTTCACAATGATGCAGGCAGTTTTATCATCAATCAATCCTTCCATTTGCTTCAAGTCAATTTCCCAGGATCTTTCTGGCTGTAATCAGTCAAAATAAAATCACAATCAATTTCTCAGCATCTATTAGCATAAAGTGAGTGTGAATAAGCCAGTAATAGACACACTAGGCCAGTAATAGGTACACTGGGCCAGTAATAGGCACACTAGGCCAGTAATAGACACACTAGGCCAGTAATAGACACACTAGGCCAGTAATAGGTACACTGGGCCAGTAATAGACACACTGGGCCAGTAATAGACACACTGGGCCAGTAATAGACACGCTGGGCCAGTAATAGACACGCTGGGCCAGTAATAGAAACACTGGGCCAGTAATAGACACACTAGGCCAGTAATAGACACACTAGGGCAGTAATAGGCACACTAGGCCAGTAATAGACACACTAGGCCAGTAATAGACACACTAGGGCAGTAATAGGCACACTAGGCCAGTAATAGACACACTAGGCCAGTAATAGGCACACTAGGCCAGTAATAGCACACTAGGCCAGTAATAGACACACTAGGCCAGTAATAGGCACACTAGGCCAGTAATAGACACACTAGGCCAGTAATAGTCACACTAGGCCAGTAATAGACACACTAGGCCAGTAATAGACACACTAGGCCAGTAATAGGCACACTAGGCCAGTAATAGGCACACTAGGCCAGTAATAGACACACTAGGCCAGTAATAGGCACACTAGGCCAGTAATAGACACACTAGGCCAGTAATAGACACACTAGGCCAGTAATAGGCACACTAGGGCAGTAATAGGCACACTGGGCCAGTAATAGACACACTAGGCCAGTAATAGGCACACTAGGCCAGTAATAGACACACTAGGGCAGTAATAGGCACACTAGGCCAGTAATAGCACACTAGGCCAGTAATAGGCACACTAGGCCAGTAATAGACACACTGGGCCAGTAATAGGCACACTAGACCAGTAATAGGCACACTAGGCCAGTAATAGACACACTAGGCCAGTAATAGACACACTAGGCCAATAATAGCACACTAGGGCAGTAATAGACACACTAGGCCAGTAATAGACACACTGGGCCAGTAATAGACACACTGGGCTAGTAATAGACACACTAGGGCAGTAATAGACACACTAGGGCAGTAATAGACACACTAGGCCAGTAATAGACACACTAGGCCAGTAATAGACACACTAGGCCAGTAATAGCACACTAGGCCAGTAATAGACACACTAGGCCAGTAATAGACACACTAGGCCAGTAATAGACACACTAGGCCAGTAATAGGCACACTAGGCCAGTAATAGCACACTAGGGCAGTAATAGACACATTAGGCCAGTAATAGACACACTAGGGCAGTAATAGACACACTAGGCCAGTAATAGACACACCAGGCCAGTAATAGACACACCAGGCCAGTAATAGACACACCAGGCCAGTAATAGACACACTAGGCCAGTAATAGACACACTAGGGCAGTAATAGACACACTGGGCCAGTAATAGACACACTGGGCCAGTAATAGACATACTAGAGTACAAATACAAAACAAAATGTGTGAATAACCAACAGTTTGCACATTATACGGAATGAGATATCGTACACACGATACATGGAATAACATATTATACATCACAATGTAAGTGTATAACTCACAGTACCAGCAATATGGATGGGCAACAAATGGTGGATTTGCCAAAAATACGCAAATCCCATGGAGCAATAAAAAGCCAGGATGACACAGTGGCTCTTTGGTGTGAGGGTGACATGTTGGAGGGCAGTTGAGAGTTAGGGGATATTATGGGATCTTGGGTTCATGGATGGTGGTGTTGGTGAAGCGACAACAAAGTTCTGCTCAACCTCTACAGAGGTCTGGTTGGGTCAAAGCTGAAATGTTGGGCTGGATTCTCAACCCGATGCTTCTCGGCGACGCCGTTCGCTGGTGGCAGGATTCTCTACTCCCGCTGCTTGTCAAAGGGATTTCCCATTGTAACCACCCCACACTGCCGGGAAACCCGTAGGCGGGGGCGTGCCACCGGCAGAAAGAGAGAATCCCAACTCCGGACATTGTTTCTACCACCAATCGGTGCACTTTGGGAGGAATTTGCATTTCCTGTGAGAGGGGGGGCTCTGGCTGCAGGGTTGGGTTGGAAAAGCAGGATTTCTTCTGGGAGTACAGGAGATTGGGGAGACTGTATAGAATTGTAAAAAATTATAACAGGTTTCAAAAAAGTGGACAAATAAAATGTATTCATATTGTCTGATAGTTCTAAGGACGAGGGAACATAGATATATTTCTGAAAAAGCATAATGTACAGCATACAGTGTGGGTTATTTAGCGGGGTGTTTTTGCTGACTAGCGGGGTGTTTTTGGTGATTTAGCGGGGTTTTTGGTGATTTAGCGGGGTATTTTTGGTGATTTAGCGGGGTGTTTTTGGTGATTTTGCCGGGTATTTTGGGTGATTTAGCGGGGTGTTTTTGGTGATTTTGCCAGGTGTTTTGGGTGATTTTGCCGGGTGTTTTTGGTGATTTAGCGGGGTTTTTGATGATTTAGCGGGTCGTTATTGGTGATTTAGCGGGGTGTTTTTGGTGATTTTGCTGGGTGTTTTTGGTGATTTAGCGGGGTTTTTGATGATTTAGCGGGGTGTTTTTGGTGATTTTGCCAGGTGTTTTGGGTGATTTAGTAGGGTGTTTTTGGTGATTTTGCCGGGTATTTTGGGTGATTTAGCGGGGTTTTTGATGATTTAGCGGGTCGTTATTGGTGATTTAGCGGGGTGTTTTTGGTGATTTTGCCGGGTGTTTTGGGTGATTTAGCCGGGTGTTTTTGGTGATTTAGCGGGGTTTTTGATGATTTAGCGGGGTGTTTTTGGTGATTTTGCCAGGTGTTTTGGGTGATTTAGTAGGGTGTTTTTGGTGATTTTGCCGGGTATTTTGGGTGATTTAGCGGGGTTTTTGATGATTTAGCGGGTCGTTATTGGTGATTTAGCGGGGTGTTTTTGGTGATTTTGCCAGGTGTTTTGGGTGATTTAGTAGGGTGTTTTTGGTGATTTTGCCGGGTATTTTGGGTGATTTAGCGGGGTGTTTTTGGTGATTTTGCTGGGTGTTTTTGGTGATTTAGGGGGATGATTTGGGTGGGAAAGACTTTGCTCTTCAACAACACTAGGAGAGGTTCCCTTCAATAAGGCCACAACTTAGAGTCACAAAGGTTTCTCACAATTCAGAGTGCCGTTTTGTTTAGCTGCCCCGATCTCCTGCCCCACAACCTCAAGGAGGCCTCTGGGAACACCCTCACCTCCCCCTCCACTTGGTAAAGCCCCCAGGCCTGATCACTGGCAGTGTCAACCTGGCCTTGGGTACCCTGGCACTGTTAGACTGGCAGTACCACCCTTTTACCCAAGGTGGCATTTCCCAGAGTTCCAGGCTCGCACTTCCAAGGTGCCACCCTGCCCGAACCCCGACCACCTGGGGGTCTCTAAGGCTGAGGCTGAGTGTTATCTGATTAATAAAGGAGGTCAGAATGTCTGAAAAGCCTAGTGCACAAGAAAATCCTGCAAGGCAAAGACAAATCAGTCGGACACATTTAAAAACATTTACAAGGGGACATGAATTTAAGATAAATGGTGGAAGATATAGAGGGGATGTCAGAGGTAGGTTCTTTACCCAGAGAGTAGTGGGGGCATGGAATGCACTGCCTGTGGAAGTAGTTGAGTCGGAAAAGTTAGGGACCTTCAAGCGGCTATTGGATAGGTACATGGATTAGGGTAGAATAATGCAGTGTAGGTTAACTTCTTAAGGGCAGCACAGTAGCATTGTGGATAGCACAATTGCTTCACAGCTCCAGGGTCCCAAGTTCGATTTCGACTTGGGTCGCTGTCTGTGTGGAGTCTGCACATCCTCCCCGTGACTGCGTGGGTTTCCTCCAGGTGCTCCGGTTTCCTCCCACAGTCCAAAGATGTGCAGGTTGGGTGGATTGGCCTTGAAAAATTGTCCAAAATTCTATGATTAACCTAGGACAAAAGTTCGGCGCAACATCGTGGGCCGAAGGGCCTGTTCTGTGCTGTATTTCTCTATCTATCTAAAACATTGGGCTGGATTCTCCGCAGCTTTGCGCCGAAATCTCAAAACACAAACGGTCGGAGAATTGGCTCCGTTGCCAAAATCGGGCTTGATGGCGGTTATGCGCTGACTTCCATTTCGCCGGACCCCCAACTCGATGAAATTGCGACACCCGCCGCGCGGCCTAGTGCCCCAATGACCGATTCTCCGGGGCCTGAGTGATTCTGTGGCCCGGATGGGCCGATTTCCCGATGGCGTGGTTCTAACAACCTATAAAAAATTGTCAAGCCAGCGTTCTGGCTGATGCGGCTGCGGGAGGAGGTAGGGGTTGGCTTGGGGGGGGGGACTGCAGGCTCCTGTAACGGACAACGGCCGTGTTTTCTGCGGGGGGGGGGTGGGGGGTGCTCCTGCAATGGTCGGGGTAGGGGAAGGGGGGTACAGTCCGAGCAGTCGGGGACCCCCCGCCATGACAGGGCAGTGCCCACGCAATGAATGCCATTATGGTGGCCATCTTGTTGCCCACCCACCCTGGGCGCTGGGTGAACGCACTGTTAATGGCCGTATGGGTGGGTGCTGTCCCCCCTCCCCGCCCACCATACCCAACCGCCGACACCCACCGGGGGACCATCCAGGGACACACCGACGGCGGCCCCCAGTGAGGGCAGTGCCATTAAACAGTGGCCATGACAGCAGGGACAGGTGCCAAGAGCAGGGGCACCGGTGGGGTGGGGGTGGGGGGCATGGGTGGCTGGGGTACGGGTTTCAACCGAGGCGACCATGTAGCCCATGGAAGCTGGCTGTGCGTGGGTGTATCCGCCATAGTAACACTGTAAGGGGTGAGGGGACACAGAGTATAATGTTTGGGCTGGCTGCTGTGGCGGGGGCCACTGCCCTGCACGCAGCCCTGTGGCAGTGGTATCGCGGGTGGCTCAGAGAGGGGGGGGAGGCTGCAGCAGAGGAGCGGGCAGCAGAGGGGCAGCCGCTCGGGCTGGAGGGTTGTCTGCCCGACAGGCCGAGGAGGAGGAGGATCAAGACAAGGACAATGAGGGGGAGGAGGTGGTGGCGGTACCAAGACGGCGTCTGATGAGTCCCCACATGTACTGGCGTTGCATGTCCTTTCAGGAACTCTAGGACCGGGTGTGCAGGAGGAGAACGCAGATGAGACGGCAAACCGTCGCCCACATCTTCCACCTGATGGCACACCTGGCAACGCGTGGGCATGGGGGAGGACACCCTCTCCCGGTGGCCGTCAAGGTGAAGGTCGCCCTGACTTTCTATGCAACGGGGTCGATCCAGTCGGCGAGTCAGGACCGGCATCTCCCAGACATCGGCGCACAGGTGCCTTGACGGACGCCCTGTATGACATCGCAGACCGGTACAAACAGTTCCCTGTGGACCGCGCCCACCAGGATGCCAGGGCGTCAGGCTTCGCCACCATTGCCGGGATGCTCCGGGTTCAGGGGGTAATTGATGGGGTGCATGTCACCCTGCGGCCACCAGCGGATGACAGGCCGCTGCTCACGAACAGGAAGGGGCACCACTCAATGAACATTCAGGTGGTCTGACCATCAGGTGCAGATCCTGCACGTCTACGCCCGGTACCTGGGCAGTGTGCAGGACTCATTCATATTGGTGCACTCGATGATCCCCGACATGTTGGAATGATGCCCCCCCCCCCCCCCCCCCCCCCGGCTGCGGGGCTGGTTGCTGGGCGACAGGGGTTACCCGTTGCGGTCGTTCCTGCTGATGCCTATATGGAGACCACAGAGTTTCGAGGAGACCCGCTATAATGAGGCCTATTGTGCAACCAGGGGTGTGGTCGAGAGGTGCTTTGGGCTGCTGAAGATGCGCTTCTGGAGGGGCCCTCCAATATGACGCCATGAGGGTCGGCCGCATCGTTGTGGTCTGCTGCGTCCTGCACAATATAGCCCAGCAGAGGGGTGACATGCTGGAGGAATGATGTGGAGATGCCGGCGTTGGACTGGGGTGAGCACAGTAAGAAGTCTTACAACACCAGGTTAAAGTCCAACAGGTTTGTTTCAAACACGAGCTTTCGGAGCACGGCTCCTTCACCTGAAGAAGGAGCTGTGCTCCGAAAGCTCGTGTTTGAAACAAACCTGTTGGACTTTAACCTGGTGTTGTAAGACTTCTTACTATGCTGGAGGAAGATGAGGAGGAAGGGCAGGTCTCTCCGGATGAGGAGGATGAGGGGGATAATGAATAGGACATGGGGGCTGGCCAGGCACGGGAGGCTGCACTACGCCATCGGCAGGGCCAGCGAGAATGGGAAGCTTCGATCAAAGCACGTTTCACCAATTAGGGAGGTGGGGTGGGGGGGTTGCTGTGCAGGGGAGCGGCACCACAATACCGCACCCCCTCACCACCATACCGCACCCATTCACCACCAGGCACCCTCACCCCCCACATCACCGACCACACCCCCTCACCACCAGGAACCCTCACCCCCCACACCACTGAACACCCTCACCTCCCACACCACTGAACCACCTGCATGCACACCACCTCCGTTATATATACCTGCGGCACAACGAGCTGGGGGCCCTGGGTTGGCAGTGACAGCGGGTCTGCTCCATGGGATGGAGGATGATGACAGCCCGCTCTGCGGTGAGCTCCGAGCTCCACATCGTGAGACAATGTCTGACTCATGCCCACAGTAGCTCCGTCCACCTGGGTGTTCCCTGCATGCAAGCTGGCCAGTCCATCACACGGCCCTGTCGTATAGCTGGGGACGGGGTGATGGGAACATTTGGGGGGGGTGCTGCCTGTCCCACCCACTGGGCCTCAGCCGTCCACCACCCCCCACTCCCAGTGGCCGTCACGTACCGCCTCATCCCCACACCCATCAGATAGAGCACAGAGGGCTGTAAACTAGGGGCTGGTTTAGCACAGTGGGATAAACAGCTGGCTTGTAATGCAGAACAAGGCCAGCAGCACGGGCTCAATTCCCGTACCGGCCTGCCCGAACAGGTGCCAGAATGTGGCGACGAGGGGCTTTTCACAGTAACTTCATTGAAGCCTACTTGTGACACTAAGCGATTATTATTATTATTATTATTATTGCTATTGTTACGGCTGCCCTCCCCATCGGTGCTTGGGTCCCTGGGGGCCACCGGTCCTGGCACTGGCCGGATTGTGGGTGGGGTGAGGGAGTTGGGGGGGTGGGGTGAGGGAGTTGGGGGGGTGGGGTGAGGGGGTTGGGGTGAGAGAGTTGGGTGTGGGGTGAGGGAGTTGAGGTGAGGGGGGTGGGGGGAGGGGGGTGGGGTGAGGGGGGTTGGGGGGTGTGGGGTGTGGGGGTGTGGGGTGTGGGGGTGAGGTGAGGGGGTTGGGGTGAGGGGGTTGGGGTGTGGGGTGAGGAGGTTGGGGTGAGGGAGTTGGGGGTGGGGTGAGGGAGTTGGGGTGGGGGGTGTGGGGGAGTTGGGGGGGTGGGGTGAGGGAGTTGGGAGTGGGGTGAGGGAGTTGGGGGATGGGGTGAGGGGGTTGGGGTGAGGGGGCTGGGGGGTGGGGTGAGGGAGTTGGGGGTGGGGTGAGGGAGTTGGGGGGTGGGGTGAGGGAGTTGGGGTGGGAGAGTTGGGAGGTGGGGTGGGGTGAGGGGGTGAGGGGGTTGGGGTGAGGGGGTTGGGGTGAGGGGGTTGGGGTGAGGGGGGAGGGGGGTGGGGTGAGGGAGTTGGGGTGGGGAGTTGGGGTGAGGGAGTTGGGTGAGGGGGTTGGGGTGAGGGGGATGGGGGTGGGGTGAGGGGGTTGGGGTGAGGGGGAGGGAGTTGGGGGTGGGGGAGTTGGGGGTTGGGGTGAGGGTTGGGGGTGGGGTGAGGAGGTTGGGGTGGGGGAGTTGGGGGTGGGGTGAGGGGGTTGGGGTGAGGGGGAGGGAGTTGGGGTGGGGGAGTTGGGGGTTGGGGTGAGGGGGTTGGGGGTGGGGTGAGGGAGTTGGGGGTGGGGTGAGGAGGTTGGGGTGGGGGAGTTGGGTGGGGTGAGGGGGGTGGGGTGAGGGAGTTGGGGGGTGGGTGAGGGAGTTGGGGTGAGGGGGATGGGGGTGGGGTGAGGGAGTTTGGGGTGGGGGAGTTGGGGGGTGGGGTGGGGTGAGGGGGTTGGGGTGAGGGAGTTGGGGGGTGAGGGAGTTGGGGCGAGGGGGATGGGGGTGGGGTGAGGGGTGAGGGAGTTGGGGGGTGAGGGGGATGGGGGTGGGGGGTGAGGGAGTTGGGGGAGTTGGGGGGTGGGGTGAGGGGGGTGAGGGAGTTGGGGGGTGAGGGGTGAGGGAGTTGGGGGGTGAGGGGTGAGGGAGTTGGGGGGTGAGGGTGAGGGGGGTGGGGTGAGGGCTGGGCACACATGTGTTGAAAGGGGCCGCATACAGGCAGGGAGTTCTCACTTGGTGACGCGCCTCCGACCTCCGCATCCTCCGGCTCGCCAATAATATGCAGTGCCCTCTGCCCAGGCACACAGTTCTGGTGGTAACCCTCCGGTCTTCTGCCATTCCCGGCGGTTTACAATGGTCTTGTCCTTGGAGGGGGGGGGGGGCGGGAAAACACAAACAGCGACAGTGTCAGATGGTCTGGCGCTTGCAGCCCAGCGTTTGGGTCTCTGATGGTATTGATGCCGAGGGCACCCGGCCATTGTGGGTGCAGCCATGTGCATCAGGGTGGCGATGGGGGTGGGACCGTCCCCCTGGGGGGGGGGGGCACATGTGTGTGGGGGGGGTAGGGGGATGGTGCCAGGGTCACAGTGCTGGGTACTCACCCTGGCTGCCCTGAGGAGGTCGTGCAGCTTCTTCCAGTACTGGTCACTTGTCCTGCCGACAGCGCTGATGGACTCGGCCACCTCTGCCCAGGCACAGCGAAGGATGCCTCCTGCCGTCCTGCGTCCCAGCCCGGGATACAACACCAGCCTCCTCTTCTCCACGGCGTTCTGGAGGGTGTCCATCTCGCCGTCCCTAAATCGCGGGGCTGCTCGTCTGGTGGCCATCTTGTGGCCCGGAGTGTGTGGGGGGGGCGAATATTTAACTCCAGCCACAGCGTTGCGTCATTGACGGAACTGGCGAATCGGCAGCCGCTCCCTCAGGTGCTTCACGTTCCACCCGTGCTGTTGAAAAGCTCCACCTGGGTGCCCGATGACGCCATCATGAAACTCCACGGTTTTCATGACGGCGTCAACACTTAGCCTCGTTTTCGGAGAATCCAGCCCCCCTGCACCTAAATGCACGCAGGCAGCACAAATAGAGACAATGGGTATGATTTGGTGGGGATGACTGAAACATGGGTGTAGGAGGGCCGGTACTGGGAGTTGGATGTTCAATGGTACTCGGTATTCCAAAGGGATAGACCGAATGGAACAGGAGGTGGAATTGCTCTATTGCAGGGGTGGGCAAACTACGGCCCGCGGGCCGCATGTGGCCCGCCAAAGGTCTTTATTCGGCCCACCAAGTCATTTAAAAAAAAAATAAAAAAATAAAAATAATTTTTTTTTAAAAATAATTTTTTTTTTTAAGGTTAATGGGGGGGGGGGGGGGGCTGTTGGGTTACTTACTGGTATAGCGTGGATATGTTGACTTGAGTAGGGTGATCATTGCTCGGCACAACATCGAGGGCCGAAGGGCCTGTTTTGTGCTGTACTGTTCTATGTTCTATATGAGGCGCCCAGAATCATAACCGGGTGAGGTAATTATTTTACTTAATATACTATGCGGCCCTTTAAAATTGTGAATTTCTGAATGTGGCCCTTGCACGGAAAAGTTTGCCCACCCCTGCTCTATTGGTTAAAGGTGGCATCAAGGCTGTATTAAGAAATTATATTGGCACTAAGGGCCAAATGTTTAATTGATCTGGGTGGAGATAAATATCAAGGGAAAAAACTCCTTGGGAGTAATTTACAGGCCCCAGAGCAATACTCCAAAAGTGGGGCATAGAATAAATCAAGAAATAAGGAGGCTTGTAAGAAGGACACAACGGTAATCATGGGTGATTTTAACATGCATATTGACTGGATTATTCAAATTGGTAAGGGTAGCCTCAAAGGACAATACTGCACAGGAACAGGCCCTTCGGCCCTCCAAGCCTGTACCGGTCATGGTACTAACCTTGCCCAAAACCCTCAGCACTGCCTTGTGCCATATACTTCTTTACCCATCCTATCCATGTGTTTGTCAAGATGCCTTTTGAATGCTGTTAATGTATCTGCTTCCACAACCTCCCCTGGCAACGCGTTCCAGGCACTCACCACCCTCTACGCAATAAACCTGCCTCGCACATCTCCTCTAAACTTTGTCCCATGAACCTTAAACCTATGCCCCCTGGTGACTGACCCCTCCACCCTGGGAAAGAGTGCCTGCCCATCCACTCTGTCCATGCCCCTCATAATCTTGTAGCCCTCTATCAGGTCGCCCCTCAACCTCAGTCTTTCTAATGAAAACAGTCCGAGTCTATTCAACCTCTCTGCATAGCTAACACCCTGCAGACCAGGCAACATCTTGGTAAACTTCCTCTGCACCTTCTCCAAAGCCTCCACATCCTTCTGGTAGTGTGGCGACCAGAATTGTGCGCAATATTCCAAGTGAAGCTTTACCAAGGTTCGATACAACTGTATCGTGACTGGCCAGTTTTTATTCTCGATGCCCCGTCCAATGAAGGCAAGCATTCCGTCTGCTTTCTTGACTACCTTGTCCACTTGTGTTGTCACCTTCAAAGATCTGTGGACATGCACGCCCAGATCACTCTGATTTTCTATATTCCTACGAGTTTTGCCATTTACGGTATATTTCCCCTCTGTTAGACCTACCAAAATGCATTAGCTCACAAAAGGGAGAAAAACGTTCCATGGCTGAACAAGGAAGTCAAGAAGGTTATAAAGGCAAAAACTAGGCATGCCATACTGCAAAAGCTAATGGTAAGCTGGAGGATTGGGAGAACTTTAAGGTTCAGCAAAAGGCTACTAAAAATAAAGTCCAAAGAGCTATGAACAACAAAAGGAAACTAGCAGAAAACATGAACAGTGATACCAAAAGCTTCTAAGGAGGAAGAGAATAGCTAAAGTAACTGTTGGCCCTTTAGAGGACGATACTGGTGAGGAAATAATGGGGAACGCAGAGATGACGGAGGCACCGAGCCAATGTTTTGCTCTGTCTTCACTGTAGAGGAAATTAATTGTTTTCCAAAAACTGCAGTTAATGTAGAGTAACTTTGTGCAATAGCCATCACTATGGAGATGGTATTGAATGGGATTAAAGGCAGATAAATCTCTGGGACCTGCTGGCCTGCACCCTAGGGTACTAAGGGAAATTGCAGCAGAGATAGTGGATGCATTGGTTATGATATTTCAGAATTCCCTGGATTCTGGAAGGGTCCTGGTGGATTGGAAACCCACTAATGTGAACTCCTATTCAAAAAGGGAGAGAGGAATAAAGTAGGAAACGATCGACCGGTTAGCTTGACCGGTAAGTTGTTGGAATCAATTATTATAAAAAATTTTTTAAATAATTTTTATTGAGATTTTTGAAAAATGTATAACAACAGAACAATAATAATAATAACAATAACAATAATAAACATCCCCCGGCACCCATAACAATGCATATAATGAACCCCCCCCAAACCCAATAAACAACAAAATAAATTAACAATAAATTAAATTAAGATAAACAATGCCCCCCTGAACCCCCACCCCCCCCCCCCCCCCCCCCCCCCCCCCCCCCCCCGGGTTGCTGCTGCCGCTGACCTAGTTCCCTACCTTTGAGCCAGAAAGTCGAGGAATGGCTGCCACCGCCTAAAGAACCCTTGTACCGACCCCCTCAGGGCAAATTTGACCTTCTCCAGCTTAATGAATCCCGCCATGTCATTGATCCAGGTCTCCACGCTTGGGGGTCTCACATCTTTCCATTGCAACAAGATCCTCCGCCGGGCTACTAGGGACGCAAAGGCCAAAACACCGGCCTCTTTCGCCTCCTGCACTCCCGGCTTCACCCCAACCCCAAATATCGCGAGTCCCCTGCCTGGCTTGACCCTGGACCCTACCACCCTCGACACCGTCCTCACCACCCCCTGCCAGAATTCTCCCAGTGCCGGGCATGCCCAAAACATATGGGCATGGTTCGCTGGGCTCCCCGAACACCTAATGCACCTGTCCTCACCCCCAAAAAACCTGCTCATCCTCGTCCCGGACATATGAGCCCTGTGCAGTACCTTGAACTGGATGAGGCTAAGCCTCGCACATGAAGAGGAGTTCACCCTCTCCAGGGTGTCCGCCCATGTCCCCTCCTCAATCTGCTCCCCCAGCTCCACTTCCCACTTAGCCTTCAACTCCTCTACCGACGCCTCCTCCACCTCCTGCATCACCTGGTAGATGTCAGACACCTTCCCATCCCTGACCCACATCCCCGAAAGCACCCTATCCCTTACCCCCCATGGGGGTAGCGAAGGGAACCCCTCCACCTGCCGCCTAGCAAACGACTTGACCTGAAGGTACCTGAACATATTCCCCGGGGGGAGCTCAAACTTCTCCTCCAGCTCACCCAGGCTCGCAAACCTCCCGTCAATGAACAGGTCTCCCAACTTCCTTATGCCCGCCCTGTGCCACCCCAGGAACCCGCCATCAATGTTCCCTGGGACAAACCGGTGGTTCCCCTGCAGCGGGGCCTCCACCGAGCCCCCCACTTCCCCCCTGTGTCGCCTCCACTGCCCCCAAATCTTGAGGGTAGCCGCCACCACCGGGCTCGTAGTGTACCTCGTTGGAGGGTGCGGCAACGGCGCCGTTACCAGTGCCTTCAGGCTCGTGCCTCCACAGGACGCCATCTCCATCCATTTCCATGCTGCCCCCTCCCCATCCATTACCCACTTGCGTACCATCGAGACATTTGCTGCCCAATAGTACCCAGAGAGGTTGGGCAGTGCCAGCCCCCCTCTATCCCTGCCCCGCTCCAAAAAGACCCTCCCCACCCTCGGAGTCCCGTGCGCCCAAACAAATCCCATGATGCTGCTATTCACCCTCCTAAAAAAGGCCCTCGGAATGAAAATGGGGAGGCACTGAAACAAAAACAAAAACCTCGGGAGCACCGTCATTTTAACGGACTGTACTCTACCCGCCAGCGACAGCGGCAGCATGTCCCACCTTTTAAACTCCTCCTCCATCTGCTCCACCAACCTAATAAAATTAAGCTTATGCAAAGTCCCCCAACTCCTAGCCACCTGAACCCCCAGGTACCTAAAACTCCTCACTGCCCTTTTTAGCGGGAGCCTACCAATCCCCTCCTCCTGATCTCCCGGGTGTACAACAAACAGCTCACTCTTGCCCAGGTTCAACTTATAGCCCGAGAAACTCCCAAACTCAGCAAGAATCTCCATCACCTCCGGCATTCCCCCCACCGGGTCTGCTACATACAGCAGCAAGTCATCCGCATACAGCGACACTCGGTGCTCCTCCCCACCTCGCACCAAACCCCTCCACCTCCTCGACTCCCTGAGCGCCATGGCCAGAGGCTCAATTGCCAACGCAAAAAGCAAGGGGGACAGGGGGCACCCCTGCCTCGTCCCACAGTAGAGCCTGAAGTACTCGGACCTCCTCCCATTTGTCGCTACACTCGCCATCGGGGCCTCGTACAGCAACCTTACCCATTTAATAAACCCCTCCCCAAACCTGAACCTCTCTAACACCTCCCACAAGTACCCCCACTCAACCCTATCAAAGGCCTTCTCCGCATCCAATGCCACCACAATCTCCGCCTCTCCTTCTGCCGCCGGCATCATTATCACATTTAGCAGCCTTCGCACGTTAGTGTTCAGCTGCCTCCCCTTCACAAAACCCGTCTGATCTTCATGTATCACCCCCGGCACACAGTCCTCTATTCTAGTGGCCAAGATCTTCGCCAGCAACTTGACGTCCACATTCAGCAGTGAAATTGGCCTATATGATCCACACTGCAAGGGGTCCTTATCTCGCTTCAGGATCAGGGAAATCAGCGCCCGTGACATCGTCGGGGGCAAAACACCCCCCTCCCATGCCTCGTTAAAGGTCCGAACCAACAGGGGGCCCAACAAGTCCGCGTATTTTTTATAAAATTCCACCGGGAACCCATCCGGTCCCGGTGCCTTCCCCGACTGCATGTGGCCAATCCCTCTAACCAGCTCCTCCAACTCGATCGGCGCCCCCAGTCCCTCCACCTGCTCCTCCTGCACCCTTGGAAATCGCAGCCTGTTCAAAAAATTCCCCCCCCCACCACCGGCGGCTCCGACCGGTACAGTTCCCTTTAAAAGTCCCTAAAGACCCCATTGACCTCTGCCCCCTGCCGCACCACATTCCCAACCCTATCCTTCACTCCACCAATCTCCCTAGCCGCGTCCCGCTTGCGAAGCTGATGCGCCAGCAACCTGCTCGCCTTCTCTCCATACTCATAGACTGCTCCCTGCGCCATCCTCCACTGTGTCTCCGCCTTTCTGGTGGTCAATAAATCAAACTTGGCATGCAAGCTACGCCGCTCCACCAGCAACTCAACCAGTACCCCCACTCAACCCTCCGGGGCCTCCGCATACCTCCTATCTACACTCAACAGCTCCTCCACCAGTCTCTCCCTCCTCTCCCCATGGGCTCGGATGGAGATCAGCTCCCCCTAATCACTGCCTTCAGAGCCTCCCACACCTTCCCCACCCGGACCTCCCCAGTATCATTGACCTCGAGGTACCTCTCGATACATCCCCGGACCCTCCTGCACACCTCCTCATCAGCCAACAACCCCACGTCCAGACGCCAAAGCGGGCGCTGGTCCCGCACCTCCCCCATCTCCAGATCCACCCAATGCGGAGGATGGTCCGAAATCGCAATAGCCGAATATTCGGCATCCTCCACCTTTCGGGACCAGCCCCCTACTCAAAACAAAGAAATCAATGCAGGAATAAACCAGGTGCACGTGGGAGAAAAAAGAATACTCCCGAGCCCTCGGCCTCCCAAACCTCCAGGGATCCACCCCTCCCATCTGGTCCATAAACCCCCTCAACACCTTGACCGCCGCCGGCCTCCTGCCTGTCCTAAAACTAGAACGATCCAGCGGGGGATCCAGCACTGTATTGAAGTTCCCCCTCATGATCAAGCCCCCCCACCTCCAGGTCAGGAATGCGGCCCAACATACGCCTCATGAAACCAGCATCATCCCAATTTGGGGCATATACATTTACCAACACCACCCTCTTCCCCCTGCAGCTTACCGCTCACCATCACATATCTGCCGCCACTATCAGCCACCACCTCAGATGCCTCAAATGCCACCCTCTTCCCCACCAGGATCGCCACCCCCCGGTTCTTCGCGTCGAGCCCTGAATGGAAAACTTGCCCCAACCACCCCTTCCTCAGACGGACCTGGTCCGCCACCTTCATGTGGGTCTCCTGAAGCATGGCCACGTCCGCCTTCAGCCCCTTCAGATGCGAAAATACCCGGGCCCGCTTCACCGGCCCATTCAACCCCCTCACGTTCCACGTGATCAGCCAGATCAGGAGGCACCCCGCCCCCCCCTCCCCCGTCGACTAGCCATAGCCCATCGACTGCTCTCCCCTGGCCAGCACCCCCCCACTCGGCCCATTTCCCACGGCGATAGAACCTCACCCGACCCGCCCGACCCACACCAGCTCCTCCCTGGCCAATCCAGCAGAAACCCAGTATCCCCCCCCCCCCCCCCCCCCCCCCCCCCCCAGGCTAGGACCCCTCCTAGTCCGCAACGCTCCCTCCATAGTACTCCCTTGAGCCAGCTGACCCCGGCAGCTCCTGCCCTAACTCCGACCCCTCCCGATATGGGGTCTCCCCCCTCCCCCCTGCAGCAGCTCCTTGGCACCGCTCCAGCGCGTGAAAACGGAACTGATATCCACGCCCCTCACCTCCAGCTCCACCCCCCTCGTCCCGCGGCGTGGGAAACCAGAGGAAAGCCCGCGCTTTCCCACTGCCCCACCCACCCCCTCAATGCAGCTCCCAAATAGCAGTCCCAACCCATCCACCGACCCCGTACAAACAAAAACAGAACAACCACAGACCCCAACACCCCCCTTAAAACGCAAAACCATAACCAACATCATTCGAAAGCAGGAAAAAAACAAACAGAATAGCCAGCAACAGCATAAGCAGTGATACAAAGACCCCCCCACAGTCCCCAATCCCTAGTTCGAGTCCAACTTTTCAGCCTGAACAAAGGCCCACGCCTCCTCTGGGGACTCAAAATAGTGATGCCGGCCCTTGTAGGTGACCCACAAGCGAGCAGGCGGCAGCATGCCGAATTTCACCTGCCTGCTGTGGAGCACCGCCTTCGTCCGGTTAAACCCAGCCCTCCTCTTGGCCACCTCCGCACTCCAGTCCTGGTAGATACGCACTACCGAATTCTCCCACTTGCTGCTCCTCACCTTCTTGGCCCATCGCAGAACACACTCCCGGTCACTGAACCGATGGAACCGCACCAGCACCGCCCGCGGGGGTTCATTCGCCTTAGGCCTCCTGGCCAGTACTCTGTGGGCCCCCTCCAGCTCCAGGGGCAGATGGAAGGATCCTGCCTCCACCAGCGAGTTCAGCATCACGGCCACATAAGCCGGCAGGTCCGACACCTCCAGCCCCTCCGCGAGGCCCAGGACCCGCATGTTCTTCCTCCTTGACCGAAACTCCATCTCCTCAAAACGATCCTGCCACTTTTTGTGGAGCGCCTTGTGCATCTCCACCTTCCCCACGAGGGCCGAGACCTCATCCTCGCGCTCAGAGGCCTGCTGCTGCAACTTAAGGATCGCTGCACCCTGGGTTGTCTGGGTCTCCAGCAGCTTACTTGTCATAACCTTCAGGGGTTCCAGGAACTCCCCTTTCAGCTCCGTGAAATAGCGCAGAAGGGCCGCCTGCTGCTCCTCTGCCCACTGCCTCCACTCCTCGGGGGCTCCACTGGCCGCCATTTTGTCCACCTTCCCCCGCTTTTCCAGGGGAGCTGCTGCCGTTTTTTTTCCCCTCGCCCCACTCCGGGTCCGCACCATAGATCCTGGGGGGTATTGCTCCAGACCCCTTTGCACACCGGGAATCGTCGAATCAGCGCCGTTTGGGGCCCTTAAAAGTGCCCACAAGTCCTATAAAAGCAGGAGCTGCCGAACGTGCGGCTTAGCTCCACATAGCCGTAACCGGAAGTCGGAATCAATTATTAAAGAGGAGATGACTGAACATTTGGAAAGACAAAGCTCAATCAACCATTGTCAGCATGGTTTGATGAAGGGTGAGTTATGCTTGACTAATTTGCTTGAGTTCTTTGAGGACGTAACCAGCAATGTGGATAATAGGGAACTTATGGATGTGGTATATCTAGACTTCCATAAGGTGTTTGCATAAAAGACTGATCCAGAAGGTGAGATCCAGAAGGTGAGGGGATTGGTACTTGTGTACTAGATTGGATTGAGGGTTGGCTGAAAGCAGAGGGTTGGGATAAATGGGTCCTTCTCTGGCTGGTGAATTGTAACTAGCGGGGTGCCGCAGGGGTCAGTCCTGGGATCTCAACTGTTTACAATCTATATAAATGATCTGCAAGCAGGGACAGAGTGTAACATAGCAACATTTGGGGATCATTGTAAAATAGGTGGGAAAGCAGAGAGTGAAAAGGAGATAAAGATTTTACCAAACAGGTATGTATAGGCTAGGAGATTGGGCCAAAATTTGGCAGATGGAGTTTAATGTAGATAAGTGTGACGTTATCCATTTTGGCCAAAAAAATAGAAAGAAAATTATTACATGCTGTACATGTGTACAGTTTTCTGCGATTCATGATTTCCCCTTATCCACCTTGCTGGCTATGTCCTCAAAGAACTCAAGCATGTTTGTCAAGCATGACCCTTCATAAAACCATGCTGACAATGGTGGCTGGAACTTTGTCTTTCCAAACGTTCAGTCATCTCCTCCTTAATGATTGATTCCAGCAACTTCTCCACCACAGAGGAAACAGAAATTATTATCGAAATAGAAAGTAGATTAAAAATGCACCTGGGCAGAAGGATCTGGGCAGAGGGATCTGGGCAGAGGGACCTGGGTGTCTTTTGTTCATGAATCACAGAGAGTCAGTACACAGGTACAGCATGTAATGCAAAAGGCAAATTGAATGTTTGAGTTTATTGCAAATGGACAGGAGTATAAAAGTAGAGAAATGTTGTTGCAATTGTTGGTGAGACCACATCTAGAGTATTGTGTCCAGTTTTGGTCTCCTTATTTGAGGAAGGATGTGGTGGAATTGGAGGCAGTTCAGAGGAGGTTCACCAGATTGATTCCGGGGATGAAAGGGTTAATGTATGAGGAGAGATTAAACAGTTTGGGCTTATGCTCGCTGGAGTTTAGAAGGATAAGAGGGGATCCGATCAAGGTATATAAAATACTAAATGGGATTGATAAAGTAAACGTAGACCAAATGTTCCCCCTAGAACGAGAGGTCACAGATATAGGTTGTGAGGCTATAGATTTAGAACTGAGATGAGGAAGAACTACTTCTCACAAAGGCTGGTGAATTTGTGGAACTCTCTGCCCCATAGTGCGGTAAAGTTTGAGTCATTAAATGGTTTCAAGAAGAAGATAGATATATTTCTTATTTTAAAAAGGGGTTAAAAGGATATGGGGAACAGGTGGGGAGGTGGATCTAAGGCCAGGAGGAGATCAACCTTGATCTGACTGAATGGCGGAGTAGGCTCGAAGGGCTGAATTGCCTACTTCTGTCTGCTCCTAATTTCTATGTTACTTCCAGTACATCCACTATCTCTGTAGCTCCTTCCTTTAATATCCTAGGATGCTACTCATCAGGCTCTAGGGACCTATCAGCCTTTAGCCCCATTAGTTTCCCTAGTGATTTTATTGTATTAATTTTCTGCCCCCCCTCCTGCCCCTTGATTATTTAATATTTTTAGAATGTTATTTGTGTCTTCCACCATGAAAACTGACGCAAAGTATTTGTTTAACTCCTCTGCCATTTCCTAGTATTTCCCCAGTCTCATTCTCTAAGGGGCCCATGTTCACTTTGGCTTCTCTCTTCCTTTTTATATATTGAAAGAAACTCTTACTGTCCATTTTTATATCGTTTGCGAGTTTACCCTCATAGTTTATTGTCACCTTCTTTATTATTTTTTGGTCACCTTTTGTTGGATTTTTAAACTTTCCCAATTCTCTGACTTATCACTAATCTTTGCCACATTGTATGTTTTATTTCAGTTTAAAACTATCCTTCTCTTCCATGATTAACCTAATCTAAGGCATTTTTGTGACTGTCTCTCGGAACCAAATGTCCAGTTATCTTCTTCACCCCTGAAGAATTGCAGTATCGGATATCAGACTCCAGCTTATTCTTTGTTGCACCAGCCCAACATGCCACAGCCCAACACATCACCTACCATGCCAGCTTTATTGTCTTTAATTTATCTAATTAAGTTTCAAGTTTTAGAAATATCACTCAATGATTATTTGTAGTTTAAGTTTAAGTG
Source organism: Scyliorhinus canicula (assembly GCF_902713615.1). Taxonomy (NCBI): domain Eukaryota; kingdom Metazoa; phylum Chordata; class Chondrichthyes; order Carcharhiniformes; family Scyliorhinidae; genus Scyliorhinus; species Scyliorhinus canicula. Next base: position 27,323 of record NC_052154.1, on the reverse strand, counting down.
GTTTAACTAGTTAAGGTGTAAAGCTAATACAATATTTATATCTCCCCTAGTACCAGTTTATAATATTACTCCAGTAAATTAATGGCTCTAAACTGCTTGCAGAGCTGTTGGAAATCCTCTTCCATTGTATGAGAGAGAGACATCAACCTGACAGACAATGTTACCCGGATCCAGAACCATTTAAACCACAATTCATACTTTGTTTACACTATAGTTACATACCAGCAAGTTGTAATGTTTGATCTCAATGTCCAGAGACACCGCCAATGTTTTATAGAGAGAGAATCCAGGCCGAGGAATCAATATGTTTTGACCTGGATTTGCCAAGACAGAGATGGCCAGTTCAATGGCCTGACTACAGCCACTTGTCAAAATCACATCCTAAAAAGGAAAAAGCACTTGGTGTAAATCAAATTAATTGCATCTTATCTGTTTCTAAATAGATCAGAAATCTATGGGGTGTTTTAGCCCCTACAACATTTACATTCAAAACATGCCCCTCACCAACCCCCAACAAACATATAAATCAGGAGTAGGAGGAGGCCACTCGGTCCCTCGAGCCTGCTACCCCATTCAATAGGATCACAGCTGATCTGATTGTAACCTCAACCCACATTCCTGCCCCCAATAACCTTTCACCCCCTTGTTAATCAACAATCTATCTAGCTCTGCCTTTAAAATATTCAATAACTGTGCTTTCACTGCCTTGAAAAAAAAGTTGAAAGACTCACAACTCTATCAAAGAAATTATTTCTCCTTCTCTCCGTTTTAAATGAGTGACCCTTTATTTTTAAACAGTGACACCTAGTTCTAGATTTCTGACCAGAGGAAACATCCTCTCCTCACTCACCCTGTCAATGCCCCTCAGGATCTTAAAGGTTTTGATCAAGTCGCCTCTTACTCTTCTAAACTCATAAGACAACCTCCCTATAATATCTTCGGGAGTCCAGAGAATTAAAAAAAAAAGGTTTATTCAATCAGACAAATAAAGGCGGCAGCCCAGCACACAGCACGTCAGTCGCAGCCGGGACGATTCTGGCCGGCATTTAATGCCTGGATCACCAGTCCCTACTGCTAGGCCTCAACCCTTCAGTGGGGGAGCTCGTATTCCATGACCCCCAAAGTCTAAGTCCTTCTGTTGTTTAGGATGGAGGAAGTCTCCTTCGCCGCTTTGCTCACGGCTGTGTTTCCAGTGGTTGTGGGGCTGAGGCTGGGCCGGGAAGCATTGCTTCCGCACCGATCACCTGGGAGGTGCTGTTGGTGGGCTCTCCCTGGCAAAACTGTCATCTGAGACTATGGATGCCTCTGTCTCCACGTCTGACCCAGAATCTTCCATCTTGTTCATATCTGCATTCTGTCCTGGAGAGTATTGCTCCTTGACCCCCGGGGGATGTGCAAAAGGGACAAAGAATTGCTTTACCTGGTGGGGCCAGTTCTGGTGCGGGATTCCTGCCTTTAAGATGGTCCTCGTGTTTTTGTACCGTCTGCTCCTTTGTTTTGGCTCCTTCCGTTGGCTATGGTACTTTTTCTGGAGATCTTGTTTTCTCTCCACCTCCCGCCGATATTAGGAAATGTCAGGCTAAGGTGGATTCATACTCTACGGTCCATCAGTAACTCAGCCGGTGCTATCGCAGTTGTCATATGCGGTGTGGTCCGATAGTTGGAGAGGAGATGCACCAATTCAATCTCTATTAACTCTGTGGTTTGTTTTGTTATGCCCACTCAGTCAGGTTGTTTGTAGAAGGATAGTACAGGGCGGTCCGAATGTGTTTCACTCCATTCGCCAGCATGAACTTTGAGAATTCCTCGCTGGTGAGTGAAGTTATCAGTAACGAGCACCTCCAGGATACCATGGACACTAAACAACTGACGTGGCTTCTCAATGATAGTTGCAAAATGGTAGATGGCTTCTGGTAAAACTACATCCATTTTGAATGGGTGGTGACAAGTAGTAAAAATATTGACTCTAAGAAAGACCTGGCGAAGTTGATGTGTAAGAACCGCACCCAGGGGTGAAGAGAAGCTGATATAGGAGCTTTTGATGTTGCTGACATGCCTCACCAACCTCTCAATGTCGCCATCAAGCCCAGGCCACCCCGCGACTTCTGGCGAGTATCTTCATTATGGACACACCCGGGTGCAGTATGATTTTTCTGTGTTACCTCAGGACCAGTACATGGCCTCCCCTCAGTAGAACGCCCTCCTACACGCTAAGCTCTTCTGCTTAGTTGTGAAAACGGCAGCGCCTCAGACAGTTTTCCCAGTTGCCCCCGTACCAGCCTCCCCGAACAGGCGCCGGAATGTGGCGACCAGGGGCTTTTCACACTAACTTCATTGAAGCCTACTCGTGACAATAAGCATTTTCATTTCATTTCATTTTCAGGGTGATGTGGCACAACTTCACCAAGGTCGGGTCCTTTTGTGTCCACTAATGAATTTGTGAGGCTGTGACTGGCAAGGTTTGTATAAAATTTAACGGCAAGACAACTTTGTCTGCGAGCGGTGGGGATGGGGGTGTGGCAACAGCAATGGGAGTCGGCTGAGGGCATCCGCATGGGCAATTTGTGCGTCCAGGTGATGTTCAAAGGGATACTCGCTTGCCGTTAACAATAGTGTCCATCGGTGCATCCCAGCCGACGCTATTAGTAGCATTGCCTTTCTTCCTTCAACGGGCCCGGCAATGATTTGTGACCCATGATGATTGCAAAGTGCCACCTGTCAATGTACTGGTAGAACTTTTTGACCACGAGTCTATTCCTTTCAATCTGAGCGTACCCATGCTCTGCATTGGCCACAGTTCTCAGCCCACAGGCTATTGGCCTCTCTGCCCCGTCATCCACAGTGGGACAACATTGCCTCGATGCCCTATGGGGAGGCATTACACGTGTTCAGGGTCGGTCTGGAAGGTTTAGAATGCATTAGCAGCTGAGAGGACGACAGTTGATGTTTTACTTTGGCAAATGCTCTTCTTGTGGGGCCCTCCATGCCCATTCCTGATGTTTTTTAGGAGTCTATGTCAATATGGTTGCCAAATTTGGAATCAATTTTCCATAATAGTTAACGAGTCCGAGGAATGATCATAGCTCTGTTGTATTCCTAGGTTTGGGGGATCTACTTCATAGCTTGAACCTTTTCTTCCACAAGGTGCAAGCTGTGACCTCTTTGACCTGGTGAATGCCCCTTTACCTGAAACTTGCCCCTTTTTAGGTGGACATGTGCCTCAGAGAAACAACGAGGACTTTCTCCAAGTGATCTAGGTGCTCCTTCTCGGTGGTCCTGGTAATCAAGATGTCATCAAGGTAGTCTGTCACCCTTAGGAGTCCTTGAAGGCTACTCTCCATAACCCACGAGAAGATCACGCAGGCAGATGATATCCCAAATGGAAGCCAGGGGTATTCATACAGCCCCCTGTGAGTATGAATGGTCACATGTTTCCTGGATCCACATCCACTCCAATAATCTTTAATGTGGCACCTTATCAATGGACTTCTGGAAATCCAAGTACAGTACATTCTTTGGTTCTCCATCAACCAATTTATTAGAGCTCTTATGCTGTGAATAAAGGGGCTGGTTTAGCACACTGGGCTAAATCGCTGGCTTTGAAAGCAGACCCCAAGGCAGGCCAGCAGCACGGTTCGATTCCCGTAACAGCCTCCTCGAACAGGCGCCGGAATGTGGCGACTAGGGGCATTTCACAGTAACTTCATTGAAGCCTACTCGTGACAATAAGCAATTTTCATTTTCATTTTCATAAATGTGATTTCCCTTTCACAAAACCATGTTGACTCTGCCTGATTGCTTTGAATTTTTCCAAGTGCCCTATTATAACATCTTTAGTAACGGCTCCTAACATTTTCTGTGTGACACATGTCACATCCTTGACATCTCCTCACTCCAGGCACTATCTCTTTCCCCCACATTTGCCCTTCCCAAAAAAAACCTTCCCTCTCATGCCTCCTTTCCAACCCCCATCCCCACCATAGAATCTCATGTTGCTGGATCATTACCTTTGCCTCAAGAGGTGACTCAGGGCAGCTGTAAAAACCAGCCACTGCGTCTCTGCTGCTCTGATAGCCTAGATAGAAAGAAGCAGAAATGAGCACACAGTGAATGAGCATGCCAATTTTCCCTGAGCCATTCTACACAAGTTGATTCATCCTCATCTAGCTGACAAACAATTTAAGGCTTTTGAGAAGAAGGAAACCCTGGAACTTGTGTCTTAACCTAGAGAAGCTGAGCACTCAGAAAATCTCGAGGTACACCTGAAGGTTCTGAAGAGATCAGTAAACAACTAATAAAGCAAAGCCAAATAAATTGAACGGTTATTGAATTATTGTTGAATCAGCTGCTGGATCTAGCACTGATACCAAAGACAAATTGAGACAAAGCAGCAATTTAATGCAGATGCACCTGGGTGGAGGGTTCTGGATGTCTTTGTTCCTGAATCACAGAAAGTCGGCATTCAGGTACAGCGTGTAATTAAAAAGGCAAATTGAATTTTAGCGTTTATTGCAAAAGGGCTGGAGTATAAAAGTAGAGAAGTGATGTTGAAATTGTGTGGGATGTTGGTGAGACCACATCTGGAGGTTTGTGTCCAGTTTTGGTCTCCTTATTTGAGGAAGGATGTGGTGGCGTTGGAGGCAGTTCAGAGGAGCTTCACCAGATTGATTCCGGGGATTAAAGGGCTGACAGATGAGGAGAGATTAAACAGTTTGTGTTTATATTCACTGGAGTTTAAAAGGATGACAGGGGATCTGATCGAGGTGTATAAAATACTAAATGGGATTGATAAAGTAAACATAGACCAAATGCTCCGTCTTGTGGGGCAATCTAGAACGAGAGGTCACAGGTTGCGAGGCGGTAGATTTAGAACTGAGATGAGGAGGAACTCCTTCTCTCAGAGGGTGGTGCATTTGTGGAACTCGCTGCCCCATAGTGCGGTGGTGTCTGAGTCATTAAATGTTTTCAGGAAACAAATAGATATATTTCTGATTTTTAAAACGGGTTAAAGCGATATGGGGAACAGGTGGGGAGGTGGATTTGAGGCCAGGAGAGATCAGCCATGATCGGATTGAATGGCGGAGCAAGCTCAAAGGGCAATTGCCGACTTTGCTCCCAATTCCTATGATGTGGAAATGCCAGCATTGGACTGGGGTGAGCACAGTAAGCCGTCTTACAACACCATGTAAAAGTCCAACAGGTTTGTTTCGAATCACTAGCTTTCAGAGCGCAGCGCCTTCCTCAGGTGAATGAAGAGGTGGGTTCCAGAAACATATATATAGACAAAGTGAAAGATGCAAGACGTTACTTTGAGTGAGCGTATTTGCAGGTAATTAAGTCTTTACAGGTCCAGATGGAGCAACAGGAGAGAGGGATAATCCCAGGTTAAAGTGGTGTGAATTGTCTCAAGCTAGGACAGTTAGGAGGATTTCGCAAGCCCAGGCCAGATAGTGGGGAGGTGAATGTAATGAGACATGAATCCAAGGTCCCAGTTGAGGCCATACTCATGCATGCAGAACTTGGCTATCAGTTTCTGTTCGGCGATTCTGCGTTGCCACGCGTCCTGAAGGCCACTTTGGAGAACCCTTACCTGAAGATCAGAGGTTGAATGCCTTTGACTGCTGAAGTGTTCCCCGACTGGAAGGGAACATTCCTGCCTGGTGAGTGTCGCGCGATGTCCGTTCATCCGTTGTCGCAGCATCTGCCAATGTACCATGCCTCGGGACATCCTTTCCTGCAGCGTATGAAGTAGACAACATTGGCCGAGTAGCATGTGTATGTACCACGTACCTGGTGGGTGGTGTTCTCACATGTAATGGTGGTACCCATGTCGATGATCTGGCACGACTTGCAGAGATTGCCATGGCAGGGTTGTGTGGTGTCGTGGTCGCTGTTCTGAAGGCTGGGTAGTTTGCTGCATACAGTGGTCTGTTTGAGGTTGGGCGGTTGTTTGAAGGGAAGTAGAGGGAGTGTGGGGATGGCCTTGGCAAGATGTTCGTCTTCGATGATGTGTTGAAAGCTGCGAAGAAGATGTCATAGTTTCTCCGCTCCGGGGAAGTACTGGACGACGAAGGGTACTCTGTCGGTTGTGTCCTGTGTTTGTCTTCTGAGGAGGTCGGTGCGATTTTTTGCTGTGGCACGTTGAAACTGTCGATCGATGAGTCGAGCGCCATATCCCGTTCTTATCAAGGCATTTTTCAGCATCTGTAGATGTCTGTAACACTCCTCCTCATCTGAGCAGATCCTGTGTATACGGAGGGCTTGTCCATCGGGGATGGCTTCTTTAATGTGTTTAGGGTGTAAGCTGGAGAAGTGGAGCATCATGAGGTTATCCGTGGGCTTGCGGTAAAGAGAAGTGCTGAGGTGACCGTCTTTGATGGATATGAGTGTGTCCAAGAATGCAACCGATTCTGGAGAATAGTCCATGGTGAGTCTGATGGTGGGATGGAACTGATTGATATCATTGTGTAGTCGTTTCAGTGATTCTTCGCCGTGGGTCCAAAAGGAAAAGATTTTATCGATGTATCTGGTGTATAACGTCGGTTGAAGGCCCTGTGCGGTGGGGAGGTCTTGTTCGAACTTGTGCATGAAGCTGTTGGCAATTGAGGTGTGAATTTGGTCCCCATGGCTGTCTGGATGAAGAACATGGATACCACCATTACACGTGAGAACACCACCCACCAGGTACGCGGTACATACTCGTGCGACTCGGCCAGCGTTGTCTACCTCATATGCTGCAGGAAAGGATGTCCCGAAACGTGGTACATTGGCGAGACCGTGCAGAACCTGCGACAACGGATGGACGGACATCGTGCGGCAATCGCCAGGCAGGAATGTTTTCTTCCAGTCAGGGAAAAGTTCAGCAGTCAAGGGCATTCAGCCTCTGATCTCCGGGTAAGCGTTCTCCAAGGCGGCCTTCAGGATGCACGACAACGCAGAATCGCCGAGCAGAAACTGATAGCCAAGTTCCGCACACATGAGTGCGGCCTCAACCGGTACCTTGGATTCATGTCGCATTACATTCACCCCCCACCATCTGGCCTGGGCTTGTGAAATCCTACCAACTGTCCTGGCGTGAGATAATTCACACCTCTTTAACCTGGGGTTAGCCCTCTCTCCAGTTGCTCCGTCTGGATCTGTAAATACTTAATTACCTGCAAATACTCACATTTCAAGATATCGTCTTGCATCATTGACTGTGTCTACCTATGTGGTTGTGGAACCCACCTCTTCATTCACCTGAGGAAGGGGCAGTGTTCCAAAAGCTAGTGATTCGAAACAAACCTGTTGGACTTTAACCTGGTGTTGTAAGACTTCTTACTACAGAATCAAAGGAGGGGGAGAGGGTCATAGTCATAGAGTCAGAGAGGTTTACAGCATGAAAACAGGCCCTTCGGCCCAACTTATCCATGCTGCCCAGATTTTACTTCTAAGCTAGTCCCAATTGCCCACATTTGGCCCATATCCCTCTATACCCAGATTTCCCATATAACTGTCTAAATGCTTTTTAAAAGACAAAATTGTACCTGCCTCTACTACTGCCTCTGGCAGCTCATTCCAGACATTCACCACCCACTGTGTGAAAAAATTGCCCCTCTGGACCCTTTTGTATCTCTCCCCTCTCACCTTAAACCCATGCCCTCTAGTTTTAGACTCCCCTGCCTTTGGGGAAAGTTGTTGACTCTATACTTTATTGATGCCCGTCATTATTTTATAGACCTCTATAAGATCACCCCTAAGTCTCCTACACCCCAGGGAAAAAAAGTTCCAGCCTACCCAGCCTCTCCTTATAACTCAAACCATCAAGTCCCAGGAGCATCCTAGTAAATCTTTTCTGCACTCTTTCTAGTTTAATAATATCCTTCCGATAATAGGGTGACCAGAATTGTACACAATATTCCAAGTGTGGCCGTATTAATGCCTTGTACAACTTCAGCAAGACGTCCCAACTCCTGTATTCAATGTTCTGATTGAGTATTTGGTTAAACAAAGCCCTCATAAGATTGGAAATTGACTTTGTGCTTTAAGATTTGAAAGTAGTTTACAGCCCAAATCCCAGATCCTCAGATATGTAAAGATTCCAAATCCATACCTATGGAGGAAGCATAGCCGTTGAATTTGCCAGAATCTACTGCGTTTTTCATGGCTTGTAAAACCTTGTTATCAGTTGGCAGGTTGCCGAACACTGTGGGGTCACCTTTAACAAAATGACAGTTAATTATTAAACATTTATTAATCATTTCTCTGCTCAAATGGGGCCACTTCCAACGAATCATTCCCACCGCAATAATCCACTCTGAACAGTACCGGCTGCGCCCATTGCTGGAAGAAGCAAGGAAAATGACTAGGCCCTGTCCACTACCCCCTGTCCCTCATCAGGACCTGTCAACCCCTCCCTGTTCCTCACCCAGACCTGTCCACTCCCCTCTGTCCCTCACCCAGACCAGTCCACTCCTCCCTGACCCACACCAGGACCTGTCCAATCCTCCCTGACCCACACCAGGACCTGTCCACCCCTCCCAGGACCTGTCCACCCCACCCTATCCCTCACTAGGACCTGTCCACTCCTCCCTGTCCCTCACCAGGACCTGTCCACTCCTCCCTGTCCCTCATCGTGACCTGTCTATTCTCCTCTGTCCCTCACCCAAACCTGTCCACTCCTCCCTGTCCCACACCAGGACATGTCCACTCCTCCCTGTCCCTCACCAGGATCTGTCCACCCTCCCTGTCCCTCACCAGGACCTTCCACTCCGCTCTGTCCCTCACCAGGACCTGTCAACTCCGCTCTGTCCCTCGCCAGTACTTGTCCACTCTGCTCTGTCCCTGACCAGGACTTGTCCACCCCTCCCTGTCCCACACCAGGACCTGTCCACTCCTCCCTGTCCCTCATCAGGAACTGTCCACCCCTCCCTGTCCCACACCAGGACCTGTCCACTCCTCCCTGTCCCTCATCAGGATCTGTCCACCCCTCCCTGTCCACTCCTCCCTGTCCCTCACCCGGACCTGTCCTTTCCTCCCTGTCCCACGTCAGGACCCGTGGGCAGCACGGTAGCACAAGTGGATAGCCCTGAGGCTTCACAGTGCCAGGGTCCAAGTTCGATTCCCGGCTTGGGTCACTCTGTGCGGAGTTTGCACGTTCTCCCCGTGTCTGTGTGGGTTTCCTCCGGGTGCTTAGGTTTCCTCCCACAGTCCAAAGATGTGCAGGTTAGGTGGATCGGCCATGATAAATTGCCCTTAGTGAGCAAAAAGTTCACGAGGTGTCATCGGGTTACGGGGATAGGGTGGAAGTGAGGGCTGAAGTGGGTCGGTGCAGACTCGATGGGCCGAATGGCCTCCTTCTGCACTGTAAATTCTGTGTTCTATGTCCCTCACCCGGACCTGTCCACTCCTCTCTGTCCCTCACCAGGACCTGTACACCCCTCCCTGTCCCTCACCAGGACCTGTCCAGCCCTCCCTGTCCCTCACCATGAACTGTCCACTCCTCCCTGACCACTGACCAGGACCTGTCCACTCCTTCCTGTCCCTCACCCAGACCCATCCCTGTCCCTCACTCAGACCTGTCCACTCCTCCCTGTCTCTCACCAGGACCTGTCCACTCCCTTCTGTCCCTCACCACTGACTAGGACATGTCCACCCCTCCCTGTCCCTCACCAGGACCTGTCCACCCCTCCCTGACCCTCACCCAGACCTGTCCACTCCTCCCTGTCCCTCACCCAGACCTGTCCACTCCTCCCTGTCCCACGCCAGGACCCGTGGGCAGCACGGTAGCACAAGTGGATAGCCCTGAGGCTTCACAGTGCCAGGGTCCGTGTTCGATTCCCAGCTTGGGTCACGCTCTGTGTGGAGTTTGCACGTTCTCCCCGTGTCTGTGTGGGTTTCCTCCGGGTGCTCCGGTTTCCTCCCACAGTTCAAAGATGTCCAGGTTAGGTGGATTGGCCACAATAAATTGCCCTTAGTGACCAAAAAGTTCACGAGGGGTCATCGGGTTACGGGGGTAGGGTGGAAGTGAGGGCTGAAATGGGTCGGTGCAGACTTGATGGGCCGAATGGCCTCCTTCTGCACTGTAAATTCTGTGTTCTATGTCCCTCACTCGGACCTGTCCACTCCTCTGTCCCTCAGCAGGACCTGTTCACCCCTCCCTGTCCCTCACCAGGAACTGTCCAGCCCTCCCTGTCCCTCACCAGGAACTGTCCAGCCCTCCCTGTCCCTCACCAGGAACTGTCCACTCCTCCCTGTCCCTGACCACTGACCAGGAACTGTCCACTCCTTCCTGTCCCTCACCAGGACCTGTCCAGCCCTCCCTGTCCCTCACCAGGAACTGTCCACTCCTCCCTGTCCCTGACCACTGACCAGGAACTGTCCACTCCTTCCTGTCCCTGACCACTGACCAGGACCTGTCCACTCCTTCCTGTCCCTCACCCAGACCTGTCCACCCTCCCTGTCCCTCACCCAGACCTGTCCACCCTCCCTGTCCCTTACCCGGACCTGTCCCCTCCTTCCTGTCTCTCAACTACAACTCAATCCCAGTTTTTTTTCTACTTTTGAATCTCACAGATTCCAAACCCGGTTTACAGTATTTTCTATAATTTTGATTCTATTGAATATTGTCTCCAACTCTGGTTCTATGATGTGAAATGTGCTGATCCCCAATCTGCCCGGAATCTCACCCTATTGTTGAAAAATAACCACCAGGTGAAAAAATTATCAGAATTTAAGAATGTGGATTGGGAATTGGGAATTATGGGTTGGGAATTGCGAAAAGGGAATTGGGAATGGTGGATTGTGGATTGGGAATTGGGAATTGTGGATTGGGAATTGTGGATTGTGGATTGGGAATGTTCTGTTCTTGGCTGGATGGAGGGGAAAGACAGGTGATTGGACCGTGTCTCTTACCAATAGACAGGGAGATCATGGCTTTGTCCGGGTTGGGCTCGATCCTCATGTTGTCCACGATGGCTCGGATTGGGTTGAATGTTCGTTTGGACATTTCCGAGGAGCGGACGTTCCACTTGGTGCGTTTGGATTTTAATCTTCCCGAATAAACAAAGCTGCTGCCTTTGAGGATGGAATCGAGAATCAGCAAGTCCTCACTGGCCATTGCACTGGAAAATAACAAGATCACAAATCACTGGAAGCAGCAGAATGAAGGGAAGGGGAAAGAGAGAAGGTGAAAGGAAAGGGAGTAAAGAGCAGGAGATGAGTTAGGGCAGATTCGGTGCTGCCGTTTCTGACTCTTCCTCTGAGTCCATTTCAGCCCTTTTAAAATCAACACTAATCAAACCGGAATGGCACAAACACCCCGAGTTCTAAATCATTAAATGGTTAAACCCAATGTCAGTTACACTGACATGAATTCGTTCGGATTTCGATGTTGTTCTAAACACAGAAGCAATGAAGGAATTTGAGTCAGTCGGATACCTGCTCTGGGAGAAAGCTGGGAAGATGTCCAGGAACTTGGAGCTGTGAGTGAGGCTGTCAGTGGGGAGTGAAGGTGGTGCTGGGGTCTAAAAGCAGTGCTGTGAGGGGAGGGAGCTGGGATCAGACAGCCCATTGGACCCAGAGGTGGGCTGTGTCCGGTCACCGACCCCGACTCTAACTGACGTCCAACAAACTGAACAAGAACAAGGACAAAAAAACAACACAGAATTTCTCAATCAAAGTCAATACTGGTCGATACCACGAGCAGCTTCCAGATCCACGCACCAAAAACCTGTCATCCAGGAAAGTGACGCCATCACTGCGATTTTGTTTTTAGATTTTGTCAGTTTATTGCTCTTTGACCATTTCTTACTCATTTCCAGGATATGGGTGTCGCTTGTTAGGTCAGCATTTATTGCCCATCCCTCGCTGTCCTTCAGGAGGTGGTGGTGAGTTACCTTCTTGAACCGCTGCAGTCATTGAGGTGTAGGTACACCAACTGTGCTGTTAGGGAGGGAGTTCCAGGATGTTGCCCCAGCGACAGTGAAGGAACAACAAAATATTTCCAAGTCAGGGTGGCGAGTGACTTGGAGAGGAACTTCCAGGTGGTGGGATCCCCAGGTAGCTGCTGCTCTTGCCCCTCTAGAACAAACAAAGAACAAAGAAAATTACAGCACAGGAACAGGCCCTTCGGTCCTCCCAGCCTGCGCCGATCCAGATCCTTTATCTAAACCTGTCTCCTATTTTCCAAGGCCTACTTCCCTCTGTTCCTGCCCATTCATATACCTGTCTAGATGCTTCTTAAATGATGCTATCGTGCCCGCCTCTACCACCTCCGCTGGTAAAGCGTTCCAGGCACCCACCACCCTCTGCGTAAAAAACTTTCCACGCACATCTCCCTTAAACTTTCCCCCTCTCACCTTGAAATCGTGACCCCTTGTAACTGACACCCCCACTCTTGGGAAAAGCTTGTTCCTGTCCACCCTGTCCATACCTCTCATAATTTTGTAGACCTCAATCAGGTCCCCCCTCAACCTCCGTCTTTCCAACGAAAACAATCCTAATCTACTCAACCTTTCTTCATAGCTAGCACCCTCCACACCAGGCAACATCCTGGTGAACCTCCTCTGCACCCTCTCCAAGGCATCCACATCATTCTGCTAATGTGGCGACCAGAACTGCACGCAGTATTCCAAATGTGGCCGAACCAAAGTCCTACACAACTGTAACATGACCTGCCAACTCTTGTACTCAATACCCCGTCCGATGAAGGCAAGCATGCTGTATGCCTTCTTGACCACTCTATCAACCTGCGTTGCCGCCTTCAGGGTACAATGGACCTGAACTCCCAGATCTCTCTGCACATCAATTTTCCCCAAGACCCTTCCATTGACCATATAGTCCGCTCTTGAATTTGATCTTCCAAAATGCATCACCTCGCATTTGCCTGGATTGACCTCCATCTGCCATTTCTCTGCCCAACTCTCCAATCTATCTATATTTTGTTGTATTCTCTGACAGTCCTCCTCGCTATCTGCAACTCCATCAATCTTAGTATCATCTGCAAACTTGCTAATCAGACCACCTATACCTTCCTCCAGGTCATTTATGTAGATCACAAACAACAGTGGTCCGAGCACGGATCCCTGTGGAACACCACTAGTCACCCTTCTCCATTTTGAGACACTCCCTTCCACCACTACTCTCTGTCTCCTGTTGCCCAGCCAGTTCTTTATCCAGTAGCTAGTACACCCTGAACCCCATACGACTTCACTTTTTCCTTCAACCTGCCATGGGAAACCTTATCAAACGCCTTACTAAAGTCCATGTATACGATATCTACAGCCCTTCCCTCATCAATTAACTTTGTCACTTCCTCAAAGAATTCTATTAGGTTTGTAAGACATGACCTTCCCTGCACAAAACCATGCTGCCTATCACTGATAAGTCTATTTTATTCCAGATGTGAATAGATCCTATCCCTCAGTACCTTCTCCAACAGTTTGCCTTCCACTGACGTCAAGCTCACAGGTCTATAATTCCCTGGATTAGCCCTGCTACCCTTCTTAAACAAAGGGACAACATTAGCCAGGACCTCCGGGACCTCACCCGTGCTCAAGGATGCTGCAAAGATATTTGTTAAGGCCCCAGCTATTTCGACCCTCGCTTCCCTCAGTAACCTGGGATAGATCCCATCCGGTCCTGGGGACTTGTCCACCTTAATGTCTTTTAGAATACCCAAAACTTCCCCCTTCCGTATGACAACTTGACCGAGAGTATTTAAACATCCATCCCTAACCTCAACATCCATCTTGTCCCTCTCCTTTGTGAACACCGATGCAAAGTACTCATTAAGAATCTCACCCATTTCCTCTGAGTCCATGCATAAATTCTCTCTTGTCTTTAAGTGGGCGAATCCTTTCTCTAGTTACCTTCTTGCACCTTACATACAAATAAAATGCTTTGGGATTTTCCTTAACCCTGTTAGCCAAAGATATTTCATGACCCCTTTTAGCCCTCTTTATTGCGCATTTGAGATTCGTCCTACTTTCCCGATATTCCTCCAAAGCTTCATCAGTTTTGAGTTGCCACGATCCTATGTATGCTTCCTTTTTCATCTTAGCTAGTCTCACAATTTCACCCGTCATCCATGGTTCCCTAATCTTGCCATTTCTATCTTTCATTTTCACAGGAACATGTCTGTCCTGCACTCTAATAAACCTTTCCTTAAAAGACTTCCACATTTCAAATGTGGATTTACCCTTAAACAGCTGCTCCCAATCCACATTCCCTGGCTCCTGCCGAATTTTGTTATACTCTGCCTTTCCCCAATTTAGTACTCTTCCTTTCGGACCCCTCTTGTCCTTGTCCATGAGTATTCTAAAACTTACGGAATTGTGATCGCTATTCCCAAAGTAATCACCGACTGAAACATCAACCACCTGGCCGGGATCATTCCCCAATACCAGGTCCAGTATGGCCCCCTCCCGAGTTGGACTATTTACATACTGCTCTAAAACCTCTCCTGGATGCTCCTTACAAACTCTGCTCCATCTACACCTCCAACACTACACGAATCCCATTCAATGTTGGGGAAGTTAAAATCTCCCATCACAACCACCCTATTGCTCCTACATTTTTCTATAATCTGTCTGCATATTTGTACCTCTACTTCATGCTCGCTTTTGGGAGGCCTGTAGTAAAGTCCCAACAATGTTACTGCACCCTTCCTATTTCTCAGCTCCACCCATATTGCCTCAGTGCTCGAATCCTCCATCATGCCCTCCTTAATCACAGCTGTGATATCGTCTCTGACGAGTAATGCAACTCCTCCACCCCTTCTACCTCCCTCTCTATCCCTCCTGAAGCATGTATACCCTGGGATATTCAGTTGCCAGTCCTGCCCTTCCCTCAACCAAGTCTCAGTAATACCAATAGCATCATATTCCCAGGTACTGATCCAAGCCCTAAGTTCATCTGCCTTACCTGCTACACTTCTCGCATTAAAACAAATGCACCTCAGACCACTTTTGCATTCATCATCTCTTCCCTGTCTACTCTTCCCCTTAGTCACATTGAGTTTATTGTCTCGAACCTTACTGGCTTTAGTTGCTGCTTCTTTACTGACCTCTAACTTCCTAATCTGGTTCCCATCCCCCTGCCACAATAGTTTAAAACCTCCCCAACAGTGTTAGCAAAAGCACCCCCTAGGACATTGGTTCCAGTCCTGCCCAGGTGTAGACCATCCGATTTGTAATGGTCCCACTGCCCCCAGAACCGGTTCCAATGTCCCAAAAATCTGAACCCCCTCCCTCCTGCACCATCTCTCAAGCCACGTATTCATTCTGACTATTCTTGAATTTCTACTCTGACTGTCCCGTGGCACTGGTCGCAATCCTGAGATTACTACCTTTGAGGTCCTACTTTTTAAACTTATCTCCTAACTCCCTAAATTCTGATTGTAGGACCTCATCCCTTTTTTTTTAACCTATATCGTTGGTGCCTATATGCACCACGACAACTGGCTGTTCACCCTCCCCCTTCAGTATGTCCTGCAGCCGATCGGAGACATCCCTGACCCGAGCACCCGGAGGCAACATACCATTCGGGAGTCTCGTTTTCGACCACAGAAACGTCTGTCTACTCCCCTTACAATTGAATCCCCTATGACTATAACCCTGCCAGTCTTTTTCCCGCCCTTCTGTGCAGCAGAGCTAGCCACGGTGCCATGAGCCTGGCTACTACTGCCTTCCCCTGGTGAGTCATCTCCCCCAACAGTATCCAAAACGGTATACCTGTTTTGGAGGGAGATGACCACAGGGGACACCTGCACTGCCTTCCTGCTCTTTCTCTGCCTTTTGGTCACCCATTCCCTGTCTCTGTCACCAATCCTAATCTGCGGTGTGACCAACTCACTGAACATGCTATCCACGACCTCCTCAGCATCGCGGATGCTCCAAAGTGAGTCCATCCGCAGCTCCAGAGCCATCATGCGGTCTAACGGGAGCTGCAGCTGGACACACTTCCCGCACATGAAGAAGTCAGGGGCATCGGCCGCATCCCTGAACTCCCACATTGTGCACGAGGAGCATAACACGGGTCTGGGATCTCCTGCCATTTTTACCCTTTACCTTAACTGATTACAAATATAGTATCAAATAATTAATAAGTGAAAGGAATAAAGATTTTACTTACCGATCACAATACTCACCAACACACGAAGAGTGAAATTTCTCCCAGCAACTGCTAATTGGAGCACTTTCCTTGCCAGCCAATCAGGTCACTGCTTTGCTGTGATGTCACCCTTCAAGCTAAGTTTTTAAAGAGATAAACTTACCTCGTTGATGGGCCTCACGTACATTCAATCGAGCATGGCCAGGGCCTCCGTATACGAGGTAGTACTGTTAAGTTGAGTAGAGATACGGTGGCTCACCCTTGCGTGCAATAGGCTGAGTTTCTGCTCCTCTGTAGTTTCTGAAGTGCTTGATTCAGCCAGGTAGGCCTTGAAACATCTCAGCCAGTGTAGAAAGATTTATTTCGCCTCTGCAGCCTACGGGTCGAGTTCTAGTCGGTCAGGTTTGTGGGCTGATTCCATAGTAGCTTTCTTTAAGTTTCCTAAGATTATTAAATTGATGTGACCATCAATTTACAAGACACGTGATTGGAAGTGAACATTGGTTTAAATAATCTTACAACAGAGCCTGCCTGCGATGAGATGAACTGGCAGCAGGCTCACGACTGCAGAGCTTTATACTTCCGGTTAGTGGGAGGAGCCATGAGCGGAGCCATGGGCGGAGCCAAGGGTGGAGCCCAGTACAAACTCCTCATCTCCCCTATGGGCAGAGCCGCGCAATGGCTCGTATACAGAGCCCATAAAGACACAATACATATAATAGAACAGTGTGAATTACTAGGTTTATAATTCACCACAGTCCCCAAACTCCCCAAAGATCCGCATCACCTTCACCATCCCCTTCTACTGCAACATATAACAGCAGGTCATCAGCATATAACGACACCCAGTGTTCCTCCCCCCCCCCCCCCGAACCAATCCCCTCCAGTTCCTAGACTCCCTCAGTGCCATGGCCAGTGGCTCAATTGCCAGTGCAAACAACAAGGGGGATAACGGACACCCCTGCCTCGTCCCGCGGTACAACCTAAAGTACTCCGATCTCTGCCGGTTCGTAGCCACACTCGTCACTGGGGCCCTATATAACAGCCTGACCCACCTTATGAACCCTTCCCCGAACCCAAACCTCCTAAGCACTTCCCAGAGATACTCCCACTCCACCCAATCGAAGGCTTTCTCCGCGTCCATAGCCACCACTACCTCCGCTTCCCCCTCCACCGAGGGCATCATAATCACATTGAGGAGCCTCTGCACATTCGTGTTCAACTGCCTGCCCTTCACAAATCCCGTCTGGTCCTCATGAATCACTCCCGGGACACAGTCCTCAATCCTCATAGCCAGAACCTTTGCCAGCAACATAGCATCTACATTGAGGAGCGAAATCGGCCTATACGATCCACATTGCAATGGATCCTTGTCCCGCCTCAAAATCAGCGAGATCAGTGCCCTGGACATTGTCGGGGGCAGGGTCCCCTCCTCCCTCGCCTCATTAAAAGTTCTCACCAGCAACGGGTCCAGCAGGTCCACATACTTTCTGTAAAATTCAACCAGGAACCCGTCCGGTCCCGGAGCCTTCCCCGCCTGCATGCTCCCCAATCCCTTAACCAGCTCCTCCAGCCAAATCAGCGCCCCCAAACCAGCCACCTGCTCCTCCTCCACCCTCGGGAACCTCAGTTGATCCAAGAATCGCCGCATCCCCTCCCCCCCTCCGGGGGCTCAGATCTACACAAAACCCCATAGAAGTCCCTAAATACCTCGTCTGTTCTCACCGCACTCCGCACCGTATTCCCCCCTCTATCTCTAATTCCACCAATCTCCCTCGCTGCCTACCTCTTACGATGCTGATGTGCCAGCATCCAGCTCGCCTTCTCTCAATACTCATATACCGCCCCCTGCATTTTCCTCCACTGTGCCTCTGCTTTTCCCATGGTCAATAGATCAAATTCCATTTGGAGGTTTCGTTGCTCCCTAAGCAGCCCCTCCCCGGGGGCCTCTGCATAGCTCTTGTCCACCCTTAATATCTCCCCCACCAATCTCTCCCTCTCCCTCCTCTCTCTCTTTTCCCTATGGCCCTAATGAATATCAGCTCTCCCCTAACCACCGCGCAACATCTGCGCACGAAGTGCACGCCGCAAAATATTTGCACATTTTAGGAGCCAATTATTTGCTTAAAATTGGATTGTTCCATCACATTTTTAGCGTTAGGGTTTGGGTTAGTGTTAGGTTAGGGTTAGGGTTAGGGTTTTGTGAAAGGTGACAAAAAATTTTTGCGGCGCTTCAGGAAAGAGAGGAGCCTTGCTGCCGTTAGGTGGCGAGCCTGCAGGCTCGCAACATCTGTGCAAGAAGTGCGCGCCGCAAAATATTTGCACATTTTAGGTGCTAATTATTTGCTTAAAATTGTATCGTTCCATCAAATTTTTAGCGTTACGGTTAGGGTTTGGGTTAGTGTTAGGTTAGGGTTAGGGATAGGGTTAGTGTTAGGATTAGGGTTAGTGTGGGTTAGGGTTACGGTTTTGTGAAAGGTGACAAAAATTTTTTGCGGTGCTTCAGGAAAGAGAGGAGCCTTGCTGCCGCTCGGTGGCGACCCTGTAGGCTCGCAACATCTGCTCACGAAGTGCACGCCACAAAATATTTGCACATTTTAGGAGCCAATTATTTGCTTAAAATTGAATCGTTCCATCAAATTTTTAGCGTTAGGGTTAGGGTTTGGGTTAGTGTTAGGTTAGGGTTAGGATTAGGGATAGGGATAGGGTTAGGGTTAGTGTGAGTTAGGGTTAGGGTTAAGGGTTAGGGTTAGGGTTTAGGGTTAGGGTTTAGGGGTTTAGGGTTAGGGTTTAGGGTTAGGGTTAGGGGTTAGGGGTTAGGGTTAGGGTTAGGTTCTGGACAGATGGGGGTTACCCGTATTTCTGCACCCAATACGGGATACAGCGCCGAAGCGTCTGCCTCTTTGCTGGCGCACGTTCAACATTCTTTTCCGCATAGATTTTGCGTCATCTCTTTCTCTCGAATCCAACCACGTATTTTAGAAAGAAGACCAATAGAAAGCAGGAAAAATAGAGTTAGGGTTAGGGTTAGGGTTAGGGTTAGGTTGTTAGGTTCTGGACAGATGGGGGTTACCCGTATTTCTGCACCAAATTAGGGTTAGGGTTAGGGTTAGGTTCTGGACAGATGGGGGTTACCCGTATTTCTGCACCCAATACGGGATACAGCGCCGAAGCGTCTGCCTCTTTGCTGGCGCACGTTCAACATTCTTTTCCGCATAGATTTTGCGTCATCTCTCTTTCTCTCGAATCCAACCGGGACACAGCTAGTTTAGGGTAAGAGTTAGGGTTAGGGACAAGGGGGGGTTACCCTTCCTTTCCGTACCCAAACAGGGACACAGCTAGTTTAGGGTAAGAGTTAGTATTAAGGACCGGGTAGGGATTACCGTTCCTTTCCGTACCCAAACAGGGACACAGCCAGTTTAGGGTAAGAGTAAGGGTTAGGGACCGGGTGGGAGCAGCCCTGCTTTTCTGTACCCAAACAGGGACACAGCTAGTTTAGGGTTAGGGTAGAGGACAGGGTGGGGATTACCAAAGCAAGAAACAAAGATTAGACTACAGTTGTATTAAGAAGAAAATTGGTAATAGTGTTCTGAAAATTATAAACATCATTTAACAAGGGTTTTAAATTACAATTAAACTAATATCCTAATTTAAAAATTCCATGAATTAAAATATCCATTAAATTATATAACTTTTTGATAAAAAATTTCTTTTTGTGCTAATCAAAGTAGGGAGAACAGATCTTTCTGTGGGCTACTAAACCTAATTTGTGGTAAAAAATGGTCCCTACATGGGTTAGGGTTAGGGTTAGGGTTTAGGGTTAGGGGTTAGGGTTAGCGTTAGGGTTAGGGTTAGGTTGTTAGCTTCTGGACAGATGGGGGTTACCCGGATTTCTGCACCCAATAAGGGATACAGTGCAGAAGCGTCTGCCCCTTTGCTGGCGCACGTTCAACATTCTTTTCCGCATAGATTTTGCGTCATCTCTCTTTCTCTCAAATCCAACCTCGTATTTTAGAAATAAGACAAAGAGAAAGTAGGAAAAATAGACAGTGAGGAGCAAAGATTAGACTGTAGTTGTATTAAGAAGAAAATTGGTAATACCCAGTTTAGGGTTAGGGACTGGGTGCGAGTTACCCTTCCTTTCCGTACCCAAACAGGGACACAGCTAGTTTAGGGTAAGGGTTAGTATTTTTAGGAACCGGGAAGGGTTAGGGTTAGGGTTAAGGTTAGGGTTTAATGGTTAGGGTTAGGGTTAGGGTTAAGTGTTAGGGTTTAGGGTTAGGGTTAGGGTTAGGGTTAGTGTTTAGCGTTTAGGGTTTGGGTTAGGGTTAGGTTGTTAGGTTCTGGACAGATGGGGGTTACCCGTATTTCTGCACCAAATTAGGGTTAGGGTTAGGGTTAGGTTGTTAGGTTCTGGACAGATGGGGGTATTTGTTAGGGTTAGGGTTAGGTTGGGTATTTCTGCACCCAATAAGGGATACAGCGCCGAAGCATCTGCCTCTTTGCTGGCGCACGTTCAACATTCTTTTCCGCATAGACTTTGCGTCATCTCTCTGTCTCTCGAATACGACCACGTATTTTAGAAATAAGACAAATAGAAAGTAGGAAAAATAGACAGTGAGGAGCAAAGATTAGACTGTAGTTGTATTAAGAAGAAAATTGGTAATACCCAGGTTAGGGTCAGGGACTGGGTGCGAGTTACCCTTCCTTTCCGTACCCAAACAGGGACACAGCTAGTTTAGGGTAAGGGTTAGTATTTTTAGGAACCAGGAAGGGATTACCCTTCTTTTCCGTACCCAAACAGGGACACAGCTAGTTTAGGGTAAGAGTTAGGGTTAGGGACAAGGGGGGGTTACTCTTCCTTTCCGTACCCAAACAGGGACACAGCCAGTTTAGGGTAAGAGTAAGGGTTAGGGACCGGGTGGGAGTAGCCCTGCTTTTCTGTACCCATCAGGGACACAGCTAGTTTAGGGTTAGGGTAGAGGACAGGGTGGGGATTACCAAAACAAGAAACAAAGATTAGACTATAGTTGTATTAAGAAGAAAATTGGTAATAGTATTCTGAAAATTATAAACATCATTTAACAAGGGTTTTAAATTACAATTAAACTAATATCCTAATTTAAAAATTCCATGAATTAAAATATCCATTAAATTATATAACTTTTTGATAAAAAATTTCTTTTTGTGCTAATCAAAGTAGGGAGAACAGATCTTTCTGTGGGCTACTAAACCTAATTTGTGGTAAAAAATGGTCCCTACATGGGTTAGGGTTAGGGTTAGGGTTTAGGGTTAGGGGTTAGGGTTAGCGTTAGGGTTAGGGTTAGGTTGTTAGCTTCTGGACAGATGGGGGTTACCCGGATTTCTGCACCCAATAAGGGATACAGTGCAGAAGCGTCTGCCCCTTTGCTGGCGCACGTTCAACATTCTTTTCCGCATAGATTTTGCGTCATCTCTCTTTCTCTCAAATCCAACCTCGTATTTTAGAAATAAGACAAAGAGAAAGTAGGAAAAATAGACAGTGAGGAGCAAAGATTAGACTGTAGTTGTATTAAGAAGAAAATTGGTAATACCCAGTTTAGGGTTAGGGACTGGGTGCGAGTTACCCTTCCTTTCCGTACCCAAACAGGGACACAGCTAGTTTAGGGTAAGGGTTAGTATTTTTAGGAACCGGGAAGGGTTAGGGTTAGGGTTAAGGTTAGGGTTTAATGGTTAGGGTTAGGGTTAGGGTTAAGTGTTAGGGTTTAGGGTTAGGGTTAGGGTTAGGGTTAGGGTTAGTGTTTAGCGTTTAGGGTTTGGGTTAGGGTTAGGTTGTTAGGTTCTGGACAGATGGGGGTTACCCGTATTTCTGCACCAAATTAGGGTTAGGGTTAGGGTTAGGGTTAGGTTGTTAGGTTCTGGACAGATGGGGGTATTTGTTAGGGTTAGGGTTAGGTTGGGTATTTCTGCACCCAATAAGGGATACAGCGCCGAAGCATCTGCCTCTTTGCTGGCGCACGTTCAACATTCTTTTCCGCATAGACTTTGCGTCATCTCTCTGTCTCTCGAATACGACCACGTATTTTAGAAATAAGACAAATAGAAAGTAGGAAAAATAGACAGTGAGGAGCAAAGATTAGACTGTAGTTGTATTAAGAAGAAAATTGGTAATACCCAGGTTAGGGTCAGGGACTGGGTGCGAGTTACCCTTCCTTTCCGTACCCAAACAGGGACACAGCTAGTTTAGGGTAAGGGTTAGTATTTTTAGGAACCAGGAAGGGATTACCCTTCTTTTCCGTACCCAAACAGGGACACAGCTAGTTTAGGGTAAGAGTTAGGGTTAGGGACAAGGGGGGGTTACTCTTCCTTTCCGTACCCAAACAGGGACACAGCCAGTTTAGGGTAAGAGTAAGGGTTAGGGACCGGGTGGGAGTAGCCCTGCTTTTCTGTACCCATCAGGGACACAGCTAGTTTAGGGTTAGGGTAGAGGACAGGGTGGGGATTACCAAAACAAGAAACAAAGATTAGACTATAGTTGTATTAAGAAGAAAATTGGTAATAGTATTCTGAAAATTATAAACATCATTTAACAAGGGTTTTAAATTACAATTAAACTAATATCCTAATTTAAAAATTCCATGAATTAAAATATCCATTAAATTATATTACTTTTTGATAAAAAAAACTATTTTTGTGCTAATCAAAGTTGGGAGAGCAGATCTTTCTGTGGGCTACTAAACCTAATTTGTGGTAAAAAATGGTCCCTACATGGGTTAGGGTTAGGGTTAGGTTTTAGGGTTAGGGGTTAGGGTTAGCGTTAGGGTTAGGTTGTTAGCTTCTGGACAGATGGGGGTTACCCGGATTTCTGCACCCAATAAGGGATACAGCGCCGATGCGTCTGCCTCTTTGCTGGCGCACGTTCAACATTCTTTTCCACGTAGATTTTGCGTCATCTCTCTTTCTCTCAAATCCAACCACGTATTTTAGAAATAAGACAAATAGAAAGTAGGAAAAATAGACAGTGAGGAGCAAAGATTAGATTGTAGTTGTATTAAGAAGAAAATTGGTAATACCCAGTTTAGGGTTAGGGACTGGGTGCGAGTTACCCTTCCTTTCCGTACCCAAACAGGGACACAGCTAGTTTAGGGTAAGGGTTAGTATTTTTAGGAACCGGGAAGGGTTAAGGGTTAGGGTTAGGGTTAAGGTTAGGGTTTAGTGTTAGGGTTAGGGGTTAGGGTTTAGTGTTAGGGTTAGGGGTTAGGGTTAGGGGTTAGGGTTAGGGTTAGTGTTTAGGGTTTAGGGTTAGGGTTAGGGTTAGGGTTAGTGTTTAGGGGTTAGGGTTAGGGTTAGGGTTTAGGTTGTTAGGGTTAGGGTTAGGGTTAGGGTGTTAGGTTCTGGACAGATGGGGGTTACCCGTATTTCTGCACCCAATAAGGGATACAGCGCCGAAGCGTCTGCCTCTTTGCTGGCGCACGTTCAACATTCTTTTCCGCATAGACTTTGCGTCATCTCTCTGTCTCTCGAATCCGACCACGTATTTTAGAAATAAGACAAATAGAAAGTAGGAACAATAGACAGTGAGGAGCAAAGATTAGACTGTAGTTGTATTAAGAAGAAAATTGGTAATACCCAGGTTAGGGTCAGGGACTGGGTGCGAGTTACCCTTCCTTTCCGTACCCAAACAGGAAAACAGCTAGTTTAGGGTAAAGGTTAGTATTTTTAGGAACTAGGAAGGGATTACCCTTCTTTTCCGTACCCAAACAGGGACACAGCTAGTTTAGGGTAAGAGTTAGGGTTAGGGACAAGGGGGGGTTACCCTTCCTTTCCGTACCCAAACAGGGACACAGCTACTTTAGGGTAAGAGTTAGTATTAAGGACCGGGTTGGGATTACCCTTCCTTTCCGTACCCAAACAGGGACACAGCCAGTTTAGGGTAAGAGTAAGGGTTAGGGACCGGGTGGGAGTAGCCCTGCTTTTCTGTACCCAAACAGGGACACAGCTAGTTTAGGGTTAGGGTAGAGGACAGGGTGGGGATTACCAAAGCAAGAAACAAAGATTAGAATATAGTTGTATTAAGAAGAAAATTGGTAATAGTATTCTGAAAATTATAATCATTTAACAAGGGTTTTAAATTACGATTAAACTAATATCCTAATTTAAAAATTCCATAAATTAAAATATCCATTAAATTATATAACTTTTTGAAAAAAAATTATTTTTGTGCTAATCAAAGTAGGGAGAACAGACCTTTCTGTGGGCTACTAAACCCAATTTGTGGTAAAAAAATGGTCCCTACATGTACATGTTTCGCAGTCCTTACTGCTCATCAGGGGACTGTCTTTCGTCCACTAAGAATCTTCCTCTCACTAAGTGTATAGCACAAATTGCCAAATTAAACATCTAAGTGAAAAAATCTTCCATTTATATAAAAAATTCAGTCATAAAAATGGTTTTACCTCAGAATAATCGTTGTCCTACGAAATACTTGAAAATTGTGGAGAATCTGGTTCAGCGACTGACTCCAGAGAGTGTCTGGAAATTAGGGTTAGGGTTAGGGTTAGGGTTAGGGTTGGGGTTGGGGTTGGGGTTGGGGTTGGGGTTAGGGTTAGGGTTACACCAAATTAGGGTTAGGGTTAGGGTTAGGTTTTAGGGTTATGGACAGATGGGGGTTACCCATATTTCTGCACCCAATAAGGGATACAGCGCAAAGCGTCTGCCTCTTTTGCTGGCGCACATTCAACATTCTTATCCGCATAGATTTTGTGTCATCTACCTTGCCCACGAATCCAAACACGTATTATAGAAATAAGACAAATAGAAAGTAGGAAAAGTAGAAAGTGTGAAGTAAAGGTTAGACTGTAGTTGTATTGGAAAGAAAATTAGTAGTGTTCTAAAAAATTATAAACATTATTAGGTAAGTGTCCAGGATTACGATTAAACTATTTAACATTCCTTTTAACTGTTATTTCATTTTACTTTTAGTTAGGAAAATGGTATATCAAGATGTGTAAGGGTTGTGGGTTAGAGTTACAGAGTAAGCGTAAGAACTAGTATCCCAAGAAAAATATACTCAATTCAACCAAAATATTCTTTCCGTGATTTCTCTGGATAGCTTAAATGTCCGAGCATGGAGCTGGGAAGGCTTTGCCGCGAGGAGACCACCCTGTTTTGGGTTAATGTACCCCAAGAATGCTGTCTTACACCAGCTCACCCCACACATTGCCATACGTACAGATAAATCTATTAGTTTTATTCAATTGAGTGAATAATCTTTCTAATAAAGGATAGTAGTAAACTAGGTTTAAGTTATAATATTATGAACTTCTAAGTGTAAAATAATTCCTAAAACGGTAAGTGTGGTTTCTGAGAATGCTAGATTGGATTGAGTGGTGGCAAAAAGATTTGTAAAAAAGGTTAATCTACCATATTAGGGATCCATGAGGATTATAGGAGAGTACAAACTACTTGCGGGAGGACCTAAGTGGCTCCTAATTTTTTATTTCTATTTAATTAAGTCCATTGGGAGACTTTGTTTTAAGGATTAAGATCCAGTATCTTTCACGTCTTTTCCTTTGTGGAATTGACCATTTGTCATTTGTTTCCAATCCTATTATTTGTAATGCCTCAAGGCCATGTTCTATAAAATGTCTATTAATCAATTTGTGTTTTTTCTGTGTCCGAATTTCACTACAATGCCCCGTAAGTCTGGTTCACAAGGTGTTACCTGTTTCACCAATGTACAAAATGTCACATGTTCTACATCGTATTGCATAGATTAAATTTTTATGTTGGCATGTTATTTTTTGTTTTATCGTAGCCACTTTTCCTGTTTTGGGATTGAGGATTGTAGACGTGATCTTTAAAAATTTACAACTTGTACAGTTGGTACGTCCACAATTGCAAGTAACCTCCAAAGGTAATTTGGTCCTAACCAGCAAGTCCTTTAAGTTTTTGTTTCTTTTGTAGGCCGTGACTATATTCCACTGGGCTAGTGGGACAATGTCCTGTTTAAGTTTCTCAAAATGTTGAGGAAGGAGAAAGGGAGTGAAACAGAGTTGAGGAAGGAGAAAGGGAGTGAAACAGAGTTGAGGAAGGAGAAAGGGAGTGAAACAGAGTTGAGGAAGGAGAAAGGGAGTGAAACAGAGTTGAGGAAGGAGAAAGGGAGTGAAACAGAGTGAGGAAGGAGAAAGGGAGTGAAACAGAGTGGAGGAAGGAGAAAGGGAGTGAAACAGAGTGGAGGAAGGAGAAAGGGAGTGAAACAGAGTTGAGGAAGGAGAAAGGGAGTGAAACAGAGTTGAGGAAGGAGAAGGGAGTGAAACAGAGTGAGGAAGGAGAAAGGGAGTGAAACAGAGTTGAGGAAGGAGAAAGGGAGTGAAACAGAGTTGAGGAAGGAGAAAGGGAGTGAAACAGAGAGGAGGAAGGAGAAAGGGAGTGAAACAGAGTTGAGGAAGGAGAAAGGGAGTGAAACAGAGTTGAGGAAGGAGAAAGGGAGTGGAAACAGAGTGAGGAAGGAGAAAGGAGTGAAACAGAGTGGAGGAAGAGAAGGGAGTGAAACAGAGTTGAGGAAGGAGAAAGGGAGTGAAACAGAGTGGAGGAAGGAGAAAGGGAGTGAAACAGAGTTGAGGAAGGAGAAAGGGAGTGAAACAGAGTGGAGGAAGGAGAAAGGGAGTGAAACAGAGGTGAGGAAGGAGAAAGGGAGTGAAACAGAGTTGAGGAAGGAGAAAGGGAGTGAAACAGAGTTGAGGAGGAGAAAGGGAGTGAAACAGAGTGGAGGAAGGAGAAAGGGAGTGAAACAGAGTTGAGGAAGGAGAAAGGGAGTGAAACAGAGTGGAGGAAGGAGAAAGGGAGTGAAACAGAGTTGAGGAAGGAGAAAGGGAGTGAAACAGAGTGGAGGAAGGAGAAAGGGAGTGAAACAGAGTGGAGGAAGGAGAAAGGGAGTGAAACAGAGTTGAGGAAGGAGAAAGGGAGTGAAACAGAGTGAGGAAGGAGAAAGGGAGTGAAACAGAGTGAGGAAGGAGAAAGGGAGTGAAACAGAGTGAGGAAGGAGAAAGGGAGTGAAACAGAGTTGAGGAAGGAGAAAGGGAGTGAAACAGAGTGGAGGAAGGAGAAAGGGAGTGAAACAGAGTGGAGGAAGGAGAAAGGGAGTGAAACAGAGTTGAGGAAGGAGAAAGGGAGTGAAACAGAGTGGAGGAAGGAGAAAGGGAGTGAAACAGAGTGGAGGAAGGAGAAAGGGAGTGAAACAGAGTGGAGGA